>NC_057942.1:33078024-33225524 GCF_018555375.3 Anguilla rostrata | reverse complement strand
AACAGTAACAGCAACACATCATAAGCGCAGGTATCGCTGAGCGGATGTAAACCGTCCTCTTTCAGTAATGCCGAACGTAATTACAAACAATACAGAGCTCTCAGTTACTGGAAACAGCACATTGGGAGTTTTGTAATATTGAGAATTCAAATAAAATTTTGATTAAAGCAAAAATCAGCCTGCACAGTTTGGAGAAAATAAAATGCAATACGTAATTCCAATGTGTTGGAGAGCAAAGATTTGATTTAACCCGTACAGAGCACAACCTGACTTGTGTCAAAGCCAGATGACACACTCTGTTCTCTTTCATTTGGTTATGCAGAATGCAGTAATATTTAATCGCGTCCGCTGTTATATTGAAAACGCTTTCAGAGAAAATATTTCTTCATTAAAGGCAGAGAGCTCTAAGCACACAGCTAGGTCAAAACCTCCACTAACCTCCTCTCGATGTGCATATGAAATACAAAGATATTATGTTGACACCGTCTATCAAAGTTATGAGTCAGGGAAGATACATGGACCCAACTCCCAGGAATTCTGACCTTCATAACCCCAAGTGGATATCATCTGTTCAACCCCCTCTCCCTGACCGCCGCCCCCCCCCCCCCCAACCCCACACCCAGCAACCCCACCCACGCGCCCTCACCTGCCCACCCCCTTTCCCTCTCCCCTACACCGTGAAGGTAATTAAGGAGCAATGGAAAAGGAGTCATTTTTCTCCTCATTAAGTTTCTGATTGGTTTCTGCCCTAGGAGTGTGCCGGGCCTGCAGTTTGTCACCCGTTCCAAACGGGGCCGATCGTTAATACTTGTGTTTGTGTAGCTAACCGCGCGGTCTTTTCACGGCGCCTTGTACAGCGATAATGCACAGCGGCTGGGGATTAGCGATTCGCGTGTTAATTCACGCCGTATTCATCAGGCAGAAATCTATGGCGCAATTACAGCAGGAAAGCAGGCTGCTGGAAACAGAAAGGTCGTTTGCCGGGGCTAAATCACAAAGGGCCACGCGACAAGCACTCACATTCTGCGCCCGGTCTTCCTTGTATGAATACAAATAAGAATAAAACTCTTCTTCCTCACTGAAGCCCCTCTGATCACTATAGTGGATCTCATACAGAACATGTTACCAAAAAGTGTAATACCACATTAGTAAGGTGTGCCATTGTACTACCTTATGGATTTCCTGTGATTAAATGGTAAATGGACTGCATTTATATAGTGCATTTTCCAGCAACTACTGCACAAAAAAACAAAAGTAAGCCATTCAAGGCGTCAACCAGCTCGTCGAGGGGGGGGGGGGGGTGCAACTAGGGTTAGGTGTCTTGCTCAAGGACACTTTAACTCACCCAGAAGGCCAAGGATCGAACCAACAGCTCTCCGGTTACCAGACGACCGCTCTACCTAGCGCTCTATCTAGCTAATGCCAACACAAGTCAATTCTCATTCTGTGAACTGTGGGTAGAATTCATGACCTTATCTTTATATCCATAAACTTTGCTTTCGAAACCTTACCGGGCCTAACAATGTAAATACAAAGATGTGTCTCTGAATTTTAAGGTCAGGTTCATTGTCTTTAGAGTTTTAGTAAATGCATGGTGCACATGAACAGGTGTTTGCAGGGGAACTAGACCTAGCATACAGTGCTTCTCATCACCCTTCGCTGAAAGCTTGAGGACAAAGACTTCCTTCTATAAGCTGACAGTGAATCAGCGCCAACTAAGCACCACATGCGTCTCTCAAGTAAACATAACTGAAACGAGAGACGTCTTACCCCTCGTGTTTTCTAAAGAAGCAGTTTCCCCTGAACTTTTGCCCCAGTCACCCACATTCGACATTCTATCTTATATTTCCAAACTACTAAATCGTCTTTGTGTGGTTCAACAAAGGAAGGAATTTTTTCAAAACCACAAAAAAGGTAGGCAAAAAAAGCTTGACATGTTCTAGGGCTGCTAAGAGGGAACAAAACCCAGGAGTGGACGAGAGAGAGAGGAAATGAGGATACAACAATGTTTTACATTGATGGACAAAGGATAAGTCTTTTCACTTTAGTGTATCTCCACATTGAGAATACATGGGAGACAATATTCCATATTTACATAACCCTAGACATATAAAAAAGCAAATGCATGCACGCACACACACACACACACACACATGCACAGACACACAGACACACATACACACACACACACACACACTCTGCCAGATTAAACAGGATTCAGATTAACATAAAGCTCTATGCTAAGGGCGCTAAACACACTGGATTAGGGCGCGCCAGAGTGAGGCTTCTGTTCGCAGCGCGCGGGACACAACCCGACGGAGGACGACCCTCGGAGAGATCGAGTTTTCCCCGGGAATGACACGAGCGTCTCGCTCAATCATTAGAGCGGTGGCAGGACTTAATGACGCAGAAAACGCAGACGAACAGCGGGGCCCAGTCCCTTAAACAGATGCTGACTCCTCCGAGTCAATATGGCAGCCGGAGACGAATGCTGTGGAGGAGGAGGAGGCCGTTCTTACTCACCTCCGTGTTGGCACAGGGCCCAAAACACACACACACAGAAACACACAAACACACACACCCTCTTGTTGAAAAGGGTTATCCAATCACAGATTATAATAGGTGTTTACTTTGAATTGTCATGTTGTATATTATGCTCTTGTGTCACCAACTGTTATGAAACGATGAATAAACGCTATCTATAAAATTCATCGGTATCGTCACCAATGTTATGATGACAGATTCACATTCGCATTAACACTAGTTGCCAATCACTTAAATTCCATTAGGCAAAAAAGTGAAAACAGACAGTATATTTGATAAATAACAGGAAAAAAGGTGGGGCATATATCTATTCCATTTTATTCCATTCGTTTAGTACTGTTGCTTATTTATTTGCCACTCATTTGAACTGCATTCACACAAAGCCAAAAACTGGCGATCCTATCACAGAATGCTTTTGTAACACATTTATTTTTTCCAGAAAAGCCTCTGTTTCCAACATCTCGCCAGTCCAGTGTTCGCAAAGCCTTATCAGACGGATTTAGTGTTTAATTGTAGTCTCTGCAGGCCAATCTCATCCTTCAGCACCACAGGGGAGCACTTAAATCCTCATTATTGGTGCATTAGGGAGCGCGCCCAGTGGACACCAAGCACTGGCAGGAGGCATCGCAGGGGGTCAAAGGCTAATTAAACAGATAACAACCTCTGATCCCGCATTGTTAACTAATCTGTCCTGAGTGAAAGTGAGTCATTGTGAGTACTGACACACGCCTGCTAAATCATCGCCTCCTGATAATGATCCCATCAGGATGGCAAATGGCCTGTCTCTCTTTCTGTCGCACATCTGATCCGTGGAAACATTACGGATATATACCCCAAAACGCCGATCGATACCTGGACGATTTCTTTATCGCCATCTTGAAACGAGGAATTAATTAAAAAGTAAGCAACAAAGCACTGCATTAAAATTCAAATGGGGGCGGAAAAGTCGATACGGACGTCTTCCCAGATGTCTTGACGCCTGGCACGAGCTTGTTTCAGAAGCTCTATTTTAACATCCGTAACTTTCGAGGCAGGAACGCTCTAGGTCAGAAACCAGAATCGGTAATTCATGGGGGAACTAAACAAACTGCAAACAAACATGCTACTTCCGAGACTAGATATTTGATTAGATGTTTTTTTTTCCCCCCTCTTCAGTGACACAACCACTTTGAAGCCGGACAGTCTGCAAGATTAGGACATAAAACACGAGGCCTTGTCTGCTTAATCTCCTCGCAGCCTCAGGCAAACGCTAATGGAGATGTTGTACAACACATTACGAGAGAGCCCGGGGCCGTAGCAAGCAATCACACTGGTATTTAACCAAATCCATCGCGCCGCTTAGCGCTGGCGCTCGGGAGCGATGGACAGGATGACACAGAGGAGTTTCTCGCTGTCCCCCGCGGGCTTGGAAACGCGGGAGTTTGGTTACACGCGCTGAACAGGAGCCGAGCGGCGGGGCTGTTTACGCCTCCAGCCAATGAGAGGAGGCAGCCTCTCGCTCCCTCTGAGCTGAGCACAGATTTGCAGTCACCTGGGCTGGCCACACGGAGAGCCGGGCCACACTACGGACTGCACTCGTCTACGTTTAAACAGAAACAAAGCCAATGCATGGGCTTCTTCATAATTCCAAGTAATGCTACCAGATGATGATAGCTTGTGTCTGAGAGGACCATGATGGTGTCTGGGTGAAACCAGATGAAAGTCCAGACCTTTGGACCCCCCTGCCCACCTGGCTTTGGGGTCCTGGGTAATCAGTTCCACTATTCTCCCCACTACAATGCCAGTGTGTGTGTGTGTGCGCGTGCGCGCGCACACTTGTGTTTCAAGGATGCTGATTACCATGAAAATTGTAACTAGCTCTCTACCTTACAAACGTTTATTTTTTAAAATGTTTAGTTGCATGTAGCAACCATTATAATACATTCCATTTATGTATCAGAGTATCCTATTTACTTTGCTCCCAAGAGAACATATGAATTCATAATGAGGAGAAAAAAGCATCCAGCCCATCTAAGCTTATACCTTATTTTTACCATTTACCACTCTTGCTTTGCATCAGTACCAGTAAGTCACACCATTTGTATTTTCTTTGATAATAAGTTTAACTTACTCCTGAGAATTAAAGAAAACTACTTGACTTCTAGAGAAGGGGTCTGACCACGGATAAGTTGCCTCATGATTTTGGTACAAGTTGTGGTGACAGACATGGAGAAGTCAGCTGTCCTTAAGAGAATTTGTGGGTGGTGCTAGCAGTTTCTCTGCCTGTCACCAGTGAGAAGTGCTTGGAGCAATCCAGGACGAAAAGGTGGGCAAAGTGATTTACCTGTGGTTCACCTGGTACTGCATGTACATGTATGGAACCTGGGAATTCTCATTTCTGGAGCAGTTGTTAGTAAGTTAATTGGCAAAATGAACCCTTTAATTGAACATTCTAATGCTGATGTACTGTAATAATCACTATTAATAATTGAAAGCAACGGCATTCAACAACATTGAAAATCTAATCTATTCAAAGGGTTAATGGGTTACATGTACATATTCACCTTAACCAAAACACTTGATGTATCACATATTACCAAGGATATCAAAGTGGAAAACTATTTTTTTGCTGAAATGCTGAAAATGTTAAATGTATTATAAGGTATGGAACATTAAATTAGGTCAGACATGATATAAAGTTGAATCTGTGTACCTTAAAATATTTGAGACTAGTTAATTCAATAGTGTGCTAGAAATAAATAAAAAAGGAGAGGAAGGCTACATAAAAGTTAACCACGTGATCAAGATTATTCATGCTTCACATCCAGACTAATAGACATATTAAACAATAAGTAAAACTGTCATACCAATATTTTTATTTCTTTTTTCAGAGCATATAAAACCAATATGCCAAACTAGTAAACATTTTTTTCATAGAGAGACAATGGGTTACGATTCAATCAATATGGTCCTTAAATGACTTACAAAAAATGTCTGATTGCTGAATGTGTGTGTTTGTTAAGAAGAGAGCAAATACCTGCATTTAAATTTGTTAAAGTTAAGGACAAGTGTTTTTTGAATTCAGGCTAGAAACTAGTTCATACCACACTGACCTTGAAAACTCTTCTGGAGTACTGTAGCAATAGGCAGTGTTTTCAGAGTGGATTATTTGATGATGGAGATACAGATGACCCTTTACACTCCACAAAATGAAACATTACACCTCTTCTCCTGGGTTGCCCATTTCCTTGTCTTTCAATGAGAATTATTTTTCATCCTTTTATTCCCAGAGTGAATGAATGGGTATTTGAATGTCCTGTAGTATGTAAGGAGAGAGAGAGAGAGAGAGAGAGAGAGAGAGAGAGAATTTAGGACTCTCAAATGAATCTCAGTCACAACAATATCACAATTTTTCATTTAACTTACATTACATTTAATGCATTTAACAATTTCACATTGACACAATTTTGCATTTGAGAAGTTGGAGCAGGAGAAAATAGTAAAATATACTCCAGACGGAAAATAATAAATTTCAACTTTATTGACCCCGGTAACAACTCCAAATTCTGATCAATATAAAACAATTGTTAGGTGGAATTTTATATTGTAATTACTAACACAAATGGTCACAATTTACATTGTTAAAAAAAACTGGCCTACTATGCATCCTTTGAAGTATTACGCATGACTTTAAAAAGAATTCATATTCACAAAAGATTGTTTACTAAAAATATGTTTTAAAGAAGTAAAATTTATCATTTATTTGAAAGTAAACCTGGTGTTCTCACTGCAAGAAAACTAACTTTGAGCACCCCCGCCGGAAGAAAAAAACAAAAAAACGCAAGAAAACAAAAGCTGTCTCATATAACACCGAAATTCCTCCATAAGTCAATCTGGGCATCTCATCTGGGTCTGCCGCGCGCACGTTCCGAGAGCGGAGCGGGCGAGGTGAGCCGGCCGGTGATCGACTGCGGTGTCACCTCCCGCGCGGGATTTACAGTGAGCCGCTGCTGACGAGCTCCCCGCAGTAAACAGCGCGCAGGGGCGTATTTCACACCGAGCTGCCTTTTATGAAGAACACTTCAACGCCCTGCCATGCTGCCAGCGTGATGGATGGAGAAAGACGCATGACAAGCTTCATCATTGTTTGTAAATCTTAACTGTTCCCGCTCACTAACTCCAGAGGCAATTTTCCCGAAGACAGCGGGCCGACGGAAGGACAGCGTCGCACTCCTGAAGGTTATTCGGCTGGCCCTGTATTTGGCCAACTGATTACCCGCCCGTGGGAAATAAATACGCCGGCGCGCTGGCGGATTCGGGGAGTTTGGTGCTACGGAAGAGTCGCCATTGACTCTTCTCACATACGTTACTTGGTGCACCAAACTAATCTCTATATGGAACAAAGATTATGTTTTATTAAATAGATGATATCTTAATCGTGATATGTTTGGATGCAAGTAATACAGCCAGTTGTCTAATAACCATGGTTTATCTTATGACTGCCTTAGCTCTTGCTTAATCTGCGTGCATGTCTTTACTTGAAGTCGATTTAAATTCCAGCTTTCACTGAAAGATACCAATTGTAAACGCTTAACCACATGAGCTGTTTAAGTGTGGGAATCAATAGCCAGGTCACCTTCCATGGCCCAACCTACATGTTCTGCAGGCCAGATGGCGATTTCAGACATATAGGGACGTGATTTAATCATTAAGGCTGTCCATCTGCACAAGTATTTCTCTTGGCAGTGAATAATTTAAATAAGCTGCGTATTGGCTCAACAGGTGCAACAGCAGTAAAAAATCCCAATGCTGCCCAGAAAGAAGCAATACTGCTTCCGACAGCATTAAGACAAGAGGGTCTTAAATGGAGTGGGCTTAATGATTAGGAATTCCAATGGTAGCAAAATTAAACAGATACAAACTGGTTTGAAAACAGGGTCAATTCAGTAAGGGAAACCAACTATCAGGAAGACTAAAAGCTGATCCTTCATAACAAGCTAGAGAAAACTTGAGCCATCTCCTATCATTATGCTCCTCTTCACCTGTGTGTAGTAAATATTCAAATATCAAAAACATACAAGCTACTGTGATTGAACCAGAGGGGAAATTTATACTGTCATGGATGATACAGTTAGCGGCATTAAATACATTACTGAGCATGCCAGTCCCGCACTCCTTCTGACCAATACATAGATGGCCCTAATAAACGTTTTATTTCAATCATATTTTTAAAACTTATTTATATATTTTTTACAGTGCCCTTGGCATATTGTGTGGCCCTCCCTCGGATGTTCTTAACTACACTCTTGATAAACTCTTGATAAAACTTTATGGGCCTGTGAGTGGGGGGGCTGGGGTGGGAGTGTCTCACTCACAGTCAGCCTTGGGTCTGGTTCTCGTCATCCAAGATGCTTGTATTTTGTCAAAGAAAATAAAATGCTTAAGCTTTTTTTCTGTCTGGTCCAAGAGGATAATTCAAGTCATTCTGTCATCATACTATTACAAACTGAGGAAGGTATTTAAGCCAATCTCCAAACCTAAAGCAACCCACTATGTGGTTTTATAACTCCATCAGAAGCAACACTCAGTATAAAATCTAAAACTGAAAGCAACATGATAAATTACAGTGGCATGAATCGACCTCAGGGCTGGCATCTGTGCTGGGGAGTCAGTCATACTGAACCAGGTCAGGTGTGAATCTCTGGGCAGAAAATCATAGGTTATTTCCCATGCTACGGTTGTGCTGCAGACATGAATGAGACTTCATGCTGGCACTGTACAGAACTAGACTTCAACTGATACAGTCATGAAGGCTGATTAATCTGACCATGACTCACATGGTGTGGGTCTACAAACGGGGCCACTGAACCCCTCTGAACCCTGAATTTGACTGTGAGCACCTGCTCAGTATGAATACAGCCATCCATTTACAGACAAAAGCAGTGCTGTAAATAAAGGAGTTAACAGCCAAAATTACCTACAGAACAGGAATATGACCCTTTATAATGAGCTGCATTCTCACAAAACAAGCAAGCATATTTCCTTGGCATACTGTCTGGCCAAGAAAATATTTTTGGGAGCATGTGTTTGGGCCACTTAAACTGTGCTCAGCATGGGGGCATTTCTCAAAATGATTAAAAAATAAATGTGGTCAGAGAATGGGAGAAAAAAATAACATATATAAAGAAACATTTTCAAAAGCATTTGGACACCTGGACATCATACCCCCATATGCACTGGCTGAACATCTCATTCCAAAACCACTGGTACTAAGGGGCCTAGCCCAATGGCGGTGTGACACCACTCCAGCTGAAGCTTGGCATTGCACATGGTGATCTTCAGCTTGTGTACGGCTGCTCAGTCATGGAAACCAATTTCACAAAGCTCTTAACTAACAGTTTTTTTGTGCTGATGTTGTTTCCAGAGGTAGAATTCCGTAGTGAGCGTTGCAGCCGAGGACAGATGATTTTTACACGCTACACGCTTCAGCACTCAGTGATCCCGTTCTGTGAGCTATTGTGGCCTACTGCTTCATGGATGAGCTGCTGTTGCTCCTACGCGTTTCCATTTCACAACAGCACTTACAGTTGACTGGGGCAGCTCTAGCAGGGCATACATATGGTGAACTGACTTCATGGAAAGGTGGCATTCAATGACAGTGCTACATTGAATGTCACAGAGCTCTTCAGTACGACCCATTCTATTGCCAATATTTGTCAATAGAGATTGCGTGGCTGTACGCTTGATTTTATGCACCTATTAGCAATGGGTGTGGCTGAAATAGCCAAAACCACTCATTATAAGGGGTGTCCACATACTTTTGGAAATGTAGCGGATATATATATATATATACATACATACATACATGCACACACACACACACACTGGCCTATGGTTGGTTTTTCCAACAAGCTGTAGCTCTAAACAGAATCGCAACAAACAGCTCAGGCAAGATTTTTTTTTCTTTTTTCAATCACCTCTGAAACTTGAAAACGAGCCACCTACTCAGCGGCAAGGGGGTTTAGCCGATTTTCAATTTCGCTTTTATGGAATTTGATTTCTGTCAGCCAGTGATATGTCACCATTTATTGTCCACGCCATCAATTCCTTCCCAGACAGCTTTATAAACTGTTATTTAAACAACGCCGAGCTCCAGTATAGCTGGAGACAAATACACTTGAGATTGAACTGGATTTTCAACTGTTCAAACTGAGTATGCCGAAACAAAATTAAGTTTAATAAATTAAAATGAATGCGAATATACCGTTGTGTTTGAAAGGTCGCACATCGGCGCGTTACATCAAATTGACGCAATAAAACAAGGCTTTTGAATCTACTGTTTGCTTGTGCGGCTATCTCTCAAGACAAACGGCAGGCTAATGACGGAGCATTCACTAATACCGCCTTTTTTACCTACCTGAAACGCTCTTATCTGGCACCATCATATGTCTGGTTATGATTAGTACCCTTATATTTTCATTCCATGCCTCCATCTACAGACCTCTCAGCTTGGGAGATTTGGAGATGCGCGCTCAGATAACGCTCAACCAGAACACACGAGATCCTGCTGCCACACCGAGCGTCTAGTCACAAGAGAACTCGTACTGCTTACACTCACTCTTCCTTAGCTCTCAATCTTTCTCACTCCTTTCGTTTTTTGACGTTTAGCACGGAGGGAAAAATCGAGGTTTGATTTTTGCAATGGGAGGCGGCTCAATCACGACTGGTTGACCGCTCGGCCGGAGGCGAAACCGTGACGCTACGGGCAAAGGGTCCGAGTCACACTGGCACGAGCCATGCGCAAGTTTTCTGCCAGGCCAGCTGAAATAAAGTTGTGCCTTTCACTGTATATATATCTTAATTAGAGCCATCTCAAAATACGTATCACACAGACAATGTCTCATACGGCCATTTTCCCTATTAACACTCTCAATGTAATAAAAAATCTAAATGCATAGGCATTTGGAATTGATACACTTCAGTGAATGAATCATTCTTCAAGCAAATCTTAATGAAACGTATGAATGAAACTGACTATCTGAAGGCCATACAACAACAATGAATAGATATCGAATTTGGAATTACCATCAATAAATGTGCTTAAAAGCCGTGGAAAGAAACCATCTGCATAATTAATTTTAAAAACCCACACTAAGCTTGCTGTGATTGGCGCAAAAGTTCCACTTTCTCGGAGGCAGGACTGCGACGACTTCATCTTTCCCGTGACAGACAATATCATTAACCTTTGCAATTCAGCTCCAACCTGCAGCAATCTGACGGAGGCAGTGACCCCGAGAACGGTATGTTGCCATCAGAACCTCAACTGCGCCGACGCGGTGAAATACGGCCCCATCAGCACCGCGAGAGAATAAAACACTCACATTAGGTCCCAGAAGAAATATAGATTTAATTTCTTTCACACGTGAGCTCTCTGTTACAACGAGATACTTTTTAACATAAATCTGCTGAATGAATATCTAGACCAATGAGTCACATTGAGATGCATGTGCATAATAAGGCTACTCTTACATCTCTTTCTCTAAATTAATATATATTTTTAAAATTACTATTAAAATAGGTATTATATGCGTGTCTATGCCTGTGAATTAAAAAAGATATATTAATGGAAGCACAAAATGTATTTACAAATATTGATATCTGTTACCAACAGCTGAAAATGAGAATTTTGAGGACAATACCTATCGAGTATATACTTTAAATGAGACCTCAAGGAATAGAACCCTTTGCAGTCTTTGAAAGAAAACAGCTGCCTACATGTTTCTATCTCGCATGCATGTATTTATCGTGTGCTTATGTGCAATAATAGCATTTGTAGATCTTAGCTGCTCAGATCCTTCTTCATTCTATTTAGCCAGAGTACTTCAGTTCCACCATGCACGACACATCATACTAAATTGTGGGGGCATTAGGTAACTCCCTGTGCATTCAGGGGACACCTGAATTTATTGGGACAGTCCCATTAGAGCCAAAGGCCTGATAATTATACATTCCACTGCACTGAAGAAATATCATTCCTTAACCATGAAGCTAAATAACCACTGCACATTACATGTTGTCAATAAAGTTAAATGGCACTTCCTTGAAAAATTAATAAGTAAGTTAATGCCTGATCTCATAACTGTTTTCAGATTATCCAGGTACAATTCTAAATATAAGGTTTGGGAAGGGAAGGGAAGGGGGGGGGGGGGGCGGCTTGCACAGCAGAGGAATGAGTGCATGCCCCAGAAGCAACAGCAATTCTGGTCCTGGAGGGCCGGTGTGTATGCAGGTTTTTGTTTCCACCAATAACCCTGGCTAACTGAGCCAATTGCTTGTATACACCAACACTTAGATCACAATAAAATTTTTCATAAAGGGACACAATAAGTGTCCAGCAGTAATTCATACGCTGAAGAAATGCAGCCTAAATGTCAAATGGCATAAATGTTAGGGATAATTTAGTAATTAAAGCTAGAAGTTGGCATGAAAACCAGAAACAGACATGACCCTCGTTCCCCATCTCTGAGCCACAGCACTGCCGGAACAAGTGTGTGGCAAATGACTGCTTCTCCCAGACAGTCGTGACGCAATTAACCAACACACGATAAGGGCTAAGGGACTCCCAGTGGCAGAATTAGTTGCGGTTCTGTCTGGAAGGTGAGGAGAAGTGTAAACAGCGTGTACAGGCGCAGCGCAGCGTGAACGGGGGCCGCGCCACGGCCCTGTGCTCAGCCAGTCAGTCGGAACCGCGGCAGAACCGCCATTCCGGCTCGCCGGCGCGGCCTGGACGGGAGGCCGGCTCCTGCCTGCCAACTCCAGCACGGAGCCAGGGGGGGCCACCATCAACAACTCCTCCTGCGCACTTAATCATCTGCACGTGACAAGCGAGGACCTGTGTGTGTGTGTGTGTGTGTGAGAGAGAGAGAGAGAGAGAGAGAGAGAGAGGACCTGTGAATGTGAATATGAGAGAGAGAGAGAGACAGACAGAGAGAGAAGACCTGTGTATGCATGTGGGGGTGTGTGCATGTGTGTGAGAGAGAGAGGACCTGTGTGTGTATGTGCGTATATGTGAAGAGATAGGACCTGTGTGTGTATGTGCGTGTATGTGAGAGAGAGAGATAGGACCTGTTCACATGGTATGAGAGAGAGAGCAGTCCTGTGTATGCAAGTGTGTGTGTGTGTGTGTGTGTGTGAGAGAGAGAGAGAGAGGACCTGTGCGTACATGTATGAGAGAGAGAGAGATAGGACCTTTGCGTGTGTGCGTGTGAGAAAGAGAACCTGTGAATGTATACATGTATGTGCGTCTGTGCAAGAAAACCCGTAAGCGTGTGTATATGTGAGAGAGAGAGAGAGAGAGAGAGAGATCGATTGCTGTCCTTCACACTACTGAATGCAGCACACACCCGGCGTGTAGAAGCTTGTTCAGTACATCGCTTAACTGCCAGGACCAGCATGAGGTCTGCATGAGGTCCTGGCCCACTGACTACGCCCCCCCACCCCACCACCCACACTCACTCACCCTGGGAGGGCGTAGGCCCGGACTGCCCAACCCTGTTCCTGGAGATCTACCGTCCTGTAGGTTTCCACTTCAACCCTAATTTCAACAAATTAACAGCACAGCTGTTGAATGAGGTGTGCTTTGTTAGGGTTGGAGTGAAAACCTACAGGGTAGAAGATCTCGAGGAACAGGAAGGGGCACCCCTGGAGTAGGCCCTACAAAAACCCTGTACCCACTGCTGCCCTTTTCAGATAACACAGTTCTACGATGATTAGGTTCCATAAACAGTAACCTTTGTCCATTCATGGAACACATATACACATACGTAAATACTAATAATTTAGCAAACACTTCAGTATTTATTTACACTACCATGCATTTAGTTTGAATGTAAATTCTACCAGCAATTATAATATGGGTGCGGATAGCATTACATACCATATTTGACTTTCTCCTCATCTCACACTACAAACCGTTCTTACTTGGTTAGGAGCATGGCATTTAAAATCTGCTGAGCATATGGACATCATATCAGCCCAGTGAATTGAGAGCTCCATAACATACACCAGCGTTTCCCAACCTTCTTCCTTCCGCGGCACACTTTCCGAATTTACAGAATCTCATGGCGCACCACGCCGACAGAAAAAAACCGAGAGCGACGTACTGACGTTGATGTGACGTGCCAACAGTAGGCCTAAATGTTCTTTTGGGGTTTTAATTAAGCGATATGTGTTTTAATTACATTTATTTTGGCTTTTTTCATTTGAACATTTAAATTTTTTTAAAGGAGTTTTCACACGGCACACCTGACGGCACACCAGTTGAGAAACGCTGACAGGCACCTACCTACATCTATATCAGGGAGAGGTAACGCTATCGTTCCAGAGATGCAGTGCAATGGATTAAATCAGCCTTCCCAGCCAGCACAAAACATTCCAGTAACACTGTGAGAACGTTTTGTGTTAGCTGTGCTTCACTTCGCACTTGAGACCCCTGATCACTTTATTTTCTATCCAAATGAACAACATAGCCTGGAGACAGATTTTCACCTAGAACTCCTGACAGGTTGATTTTCCTATCCAAATAAAGATAGCCTCCCCTCTCAGCCGTACAGCTGAGGCAGATAGATAATAAAGCCTGCAGATAATATCTGATCTTGAGCAAGGTTAACAGGTCGTGGAAGCCAGAATCCAACCATCTGTGAATCAGTAACACCGTAAGAGATGGGGAAAGGCTATCAACACTAACAAACTCAAATTTCAATCAAGCCCAGAAACGTGAGGTTTTGGCTTGACATGGGCCACCCAGAGGTCAGGAATGGGTACCTTTCCACCCCACACACACCTGGTGAGATTCATGGTATCGCAGGTAATTCTATAAGATTCTGAAGGACACAAGAAGAGAAAAAAAGCCAACAGAAACCGTAGGAGGGGCATCCATCAACAGACAGGATGGATTGTGATCCCCCTGGTGGTTGCTGTGGGACACAACAGCGCGAATCCAGCATCTGGGACAAGAATTAAACCATCCCATGGCTCTTATTTATCTTAAGCTCTTTATCCAGGTGAATTACCACATTAACATTATTTTTAAAGTTGGCACAATAGATTAGCTTTTATTACCCATACAACAAAATTTTTTATTTTGAATCGTTTTCGTGCATTAAATGTTACTACTAAAAAAATAAAATAAAAAACATCAAATGTAACTGCATCCTTGTTAGATAGCATTTCAGCTCTGTTATTCTCACAAAGAATAACAATATGTTCTCTCTCCACTAGCATTATCAAACCACTCCAACTCATCCACAGCCTGCAGCCTATCTGGACTGTTTGGTCTTCTACCACTCTTCACGGTTGGTCAAATGCAACTTGCATCTAAATAAATCCTGTTTCTGGTAGACTAAGGCCCTGGCCACTACACACCAGTTTCTCATGTTGCTCTTAATCTACTGATGGTCTGCATGTGCCCCCAACTCTAGCCTGCTCATTCTCAGCAACGGCCCCCTAGTGGTGGAAAAAGCAGTCTTACCACCTTCCAAAGACTGCACTTGTGACACTCAACCTCAATCTGCTCTAAATCTCTAAATCATGACTGTGTATTTACATAAAGCACACCTGCAAGCCTTCTTAATACATTTCTTTACCTTATGGTAGACACCATCATCTAGCTATTGATTAATGTTGTATTTGTTGTACGTCTGTTCAGGATTTTACCGCTTTATCTTGCCTTTAAGATAGTTGCACAGAATGGCACTGTTGTCTTGCACTATACATAGCTGCATACTAAGAATATGCTATTATTTGCATCTTTTAAGATGATCTGTCTCACCACAATCTCACACAAAATGGCTCATACTAGAAGATTCACGTATTAGACCTAACAAAGCAGCAGCTTTTAACCAGAAAATGAAAAGACAAGATTACAATGTGCATCAACCAATGTCCACCTCACCACACACACGTATGGTCTCTTCCGAGAAACTACACTAGAAAAAAATTTTAATGTAATTTTAAAAAGAAAATGTAAGAAACGGAACTATTTCATTCAGGCCGGCAAAACACCAAAATGAAACACCGCATTATACTCTCAGGAAATAAAAGCAAGTCGGCATATTAATATGAGACAATAAAAACATTTGCATAAATGTGTCAGGTGTAGTGATTTAAAATGTTTATTTGCACTTTTGTAATACAACTACATAAAGAACATAAGCTGTGCGATAACAGCACTGAACATTTTGATAAACACAACCGATTTCTACATAAAGAGTACCATGAAATATCAAGCGTACTATAAAGTACTTGTGTTCTCTGTATAATACTGCAACTAGCGAATCTGTCTCGGTGAAATAATGCTGATAGCTTTTCTCACCGAGACGCCGAAAAAAAAAACGATTTGCTCACCAGACTGCAAATGAAAATGGTGTTTGTTATTCAATCCATCCAGAGAAATAAATTGCGTTGGTTGTAAGTACCAATTGACACCAGTAGGGGGAGACATTAAGCTGTATATCGGTGGCACAATGCGCATGAGCTGTTCAGAGAAGCCAACATTTCATGGCATGCAAGGAAATAAAAGTTTACAGCTTTTGGGGGAAGGACAATTACACAACATTAAGAGGTTGAAGAGCTTGGATTAAAGAGCACCCATGTACATTTAATGCAGCTTAATCTTATTATATGGCAATCTGAAGGCACTTCAAACACTTAGATAAAAAGATTAAAGTACCTTAGTTACACTAAGAAAGGACAATTTATTATAAATGTACATAAGACAATGGAGAACATGCCTACCACCTCTAATTCATCTGAAACATACAGTATATACAGAGAAATACAATATTAAAATAAGGATTAAAAACTATGTATCGATAAATATTTAACTTCATGACTTGTTTATAGGGAATATGAAATATTCAAAATACTGTGATTTTTAAATAGATAGAAAGGATCTGCATATAAAAGTTAAGTCTTATATCCCATCTAAAACACATTGACCGATTGGGTAAATGAAAAGCAGATAAATTCACATATGTCCAGGAAAGAGCTGGGACACAAACCCAAATAGAGAGAAAAGTCAGAGGGAGTTGATACTAATGCGTGTGTATGTGTGTGTATGCGCGGACATACACACACACACACACAACACACACAGATTCATGTGCGTACAGGACACACAAAAAATATATAAAATATGAAATAACAGGCAACAACGGTAAGGCTTCCACACCTCACTCCTTCCTCAGACACTTAATACTTTTGGGTTTCTCCACTGCGGACCTGCGGATTAGAAACAAGGGGACAGACGGGCACGAGCGAGACCGCACTGAAGAACACCAGAAACGCGTCCGTGTGGAAGTCCGCACAGTGAACAATGTCATTTCCGTGCACAGGCGTTTTCCGATGACATCACTTCAGCACGCGCATCGCATCTTCCTCTATAGCGGAGAACGGCTGGTGAGATCAGGCACAAATGGAACTTTTGAATACATTCAGAATGCGTCCAGGCTAAAAGTTGCCGGGGGTTGTTTTCTGGATTTTTGTTTGATTAAACACTTTCAGTATTATCCTTCTTTTGAAATATGTCTTAGGTCATATCCAGTGGAGCTCGGGATCAAGTTCTCTGTGGGGGATAAGGCTAATGCCATGCTTATGTGGAAATTAACACCCTTGGGGAAAGCGTTTGATTGGATGGTACGAGCACAAACTCGATTGGCTGCCTTGACGGGGCTGCCTGATTGGTCCAGCCAAAACACATTCCCCGCAGTCAGTTTTCCAGAAAACAACCCTGGGCAACCTTGAACGTGAACCAATAGCAGCGTGGGGGCCGACCAGGGAGGCGGGGCCTGGGATTTTGGGACACCCTAATCAAACACGCTTCTCCGCGTGGGACTGGGGGACATCTTTCTCCCGAGCCGGGGTGTCCCCTGTAGAGAGGGGGCAACAAAAAACAGTTGTTCACAAAACCCATACAACTGGAAGGGAGGAAAAATTCATTCATTCTCAGTGTATCATGCTATTAAATAGCTTAAACGCCACCTTTACCCCAGACAGATTAGCTTAATGCTAACAGTATTGATATTAATAACAGGAGACATCAGTATTATCATTCTGTAAGCACTGGGGCCCTGTGCAGGGTACACACCGGGGACTGCGCTTTGGAGAAGTTGACGTGAGCGTATAGCAGCATGGCGATGTCATTGTGTCCAGCCTCCAGAGCGATGGAGAGGGCGTTACTCTCGTCCTGGTACCACACACACGCACACAAGCAGACACAGATGAATAGACAGACACACACACGGAGGGAAACGCCTGCCGTTACTCACACAATTCTGTGGCCATGGCAGCAACATGCCTAGTCACACAAACAGTGAGTGGTCTTGCCCACTGTTACCCACAACTCCACCTAAAGTCTTGCTACAGACCGTGGGTGAAGCCAGAAACACAATCATTATTATTATTATTGTTGTTATTATTATTAGATATTGTTATCTGACTGTGAGTCTCAGAAGCTGTGAGAGTTGGGCAGTTGAGAGGGGCGGAGACTCACGCTGTCACTCAGCGTAGCGTCGCAGCCGGATTGGGCCAGCAGCAGCTTGACGATCTCCACGTGGCCGTGCTCGCTGGCGCACATGAGGGCCGTGGAGCCCTCGTCGTCCTGGATGTTGACGTCGGCGCCGCACGCCAGGAGGGCTTTCACCATGTCCATCCTCCCGTGACTGACCGCCAGCATCAGCCCCGTCTGGCCAGCCTGGGGGGGGGGGGGCAGAGCGCACGGCGCGTTCAACTACCAGCATGCTGACTGCAGAGCCACGTTTATCGTCCCTCACAATGCTGGGAAAATTTCACTGAAAGCATTTTAGTTAGTTTAGTCCTGCCAAATAGTCTAGTTTAAACCAGCCTAGGCCAGTCAAGCTGGTTAAAGCAGGGTTCTCAAAACCTCTGGCTGGTTGTAGCTGGTCGACCAGCCGTTCCCCAGCTGACCAGCCCACAGTCAGCTAGTTCACCAGTTTGACCACCAGCTTAACCAGCTTTTCACTACTTTAACCAGCTACAGGCAAGCTTTGACTGGCCACAGACCAGCTATGACCTGCTAGAAGTATTGAAAACAGCTTAAACCAGCTAATGTAAATTCAGTCAGTTTATATAAGGTGTAGACAGAAATTTGAGCTTTGCAAGACTGAAGAAGCAAGGCAACCTATATTAATTTTTTTCCCTTTCCATGTTATAGCTGCATCAAAACTTTATTGTGGCTGACCCTGCAGAACATATCTGAGAAATGTATGGACCCTGAGGATAAAGAGTGTGTTTTACTGCAGAATGAGAGAGACCTGGCTGGCTTTGGCGTTGACGTCTCCCTTGCTGAAGAGCTCCTCCACCACGCTCATGTCCTTGGGCGCCTCCACCGCCGCCAGGGCGGCCAGCATGATGGGGGTGTAGCCCGCCTTGTTCTGATGATTGACGTTGCAGACATCTGCCACAAAAAAGGGAAAGGGGGAGGGGCGGGGGTGGGGTGGACATCAGCGTGCGCTCAAAGCCAATCCCGACCACCCGCCCCCCCCATCCCACTCCTTCGTCCGGTCATGGGGGGAGCAGGAAGGAGTGCCTTTGTCAAGACAAGGACACTTGACATGCCGGCCATTCAGCCCAAATCCTGGAGGGGAGGGGAAGGGGACGCTCAACGCTTGGGTCCGTTTCCGTGGGGATAGCCAGGGGTGGGAGGAGCTTAGCGTGTCGTAGGGGGACAAAGGGGCGCGATGGGGGCGGCGCCCAGACCAGAGTCCGTCAGACAGCACGGAGGCACAAAGCCGGAGGGACAATGGCCTTTTCTCTCTGGAGTGGCCCGGAGATCATCGCCCGCTATACAAAAACGCCAGCGCTCTTCACTCCCTGAAAGGGGGGCGCACCCGAGACCTCTGTCTGACACCGGGGGGGGGCTCATTCAGGGTCCTCAGGCCGGGGGCGACCCTCGATGCCGGTTTAATGACCGGAGGCTCGAGTAAGTGCGATTGAATTTGCTTTTCATGACTTGACCAATCACAGGTGCGGAACGGTAAGTCAGCAGGGCGTCAGGGGCTAATTCTGGGATTAGCATCATCTTCAGACATTACATAAGAGCTTGTTATTTAAGTTAAACACCCTGTAAAATATTTTTTATAAGAAATTTTCTAAATAAGATATCTTATTTAGAAAAAAAAAATTCTTATTCCTGTTTTACACACATTTGCGGTGTGACAACACTGCTGAAGCTCTGGCTTTAACAGAGTTCTCAGAGGTTAGAACAGACAAGCTCGCACTTACCTGCTTGGAGAAGCTTCTTGACGATGTCGAAGTTGGAGTGGGACACGCTGTAGTGCAGGGCGGTGTTGCCGTTGGCGTCGGCCATGTTGACCACGTGTCGCAGCACGGCGGGGGACACGCCCCTGAAGGCCGCCAGGTAGTCCTCCACCGTGGCCGGCTTCGCCGACTTCTGACTGGACACCCGGAACCATTCCTGCTGGACCGTGTTCAGGCACGCCCTCTGCGGAGGTCCGAACATGACCAAGTCAACACCAAACACACGCTGAACGCTGCTCCTACTTGCGGTCTCAGTTCAACACGTGTAATATATCCATTCAATCTCCGCCATAGTGTCCCAATTCATAATGTGTCCCATTCCAACATCCATACTTGCATATATATTTTCACAAATTCCCGCATCCACAACCTCAATCCAATATCTGAACTATGTTATATGCAATATACACTCATACTCTCCAAACAGTCATAGTGTCCCCATGTACACTCATGCTCTCCAGGAGTCACTGTGTCCCCTTTCATAATTTCAATTAAAAAAAGAGTCTGCACCATATTTTTGAGTGAACCTGCTAACTTAACCTCTCTTAAACTCTTTTACACACTGGGCAGAGGGCTTCATCTCCTCTCTCCTTGCACAAACTTTTGCCAAGCTGAAAAATCAGCATTCTAATTTGACCAGAACCACTGTTGATTTCTGCCGGGCTGATCTTAAAGCCCTGGGTTCGAGCGGGAGGCGGTGGCAGGGGCATAGATGATTGTGCCAAAGGGGCACTGTTAACACAGGTCACAGTTCGCTTGTTTCCCAATCCCACAGAGCCGGAAAAAGCTCCTTCCTCTCACCACGTCTTTGCCCGTTAAAGGCTTGGATTCGCTGAGGTGGTTTTTCAGAACGTTGCAGGCCGCCAGCATCTTCTCACTCAACTCGTACCTGAGAGAGGACAAGGGATCGGGATTTAATATCCTAACAAAAATAATACTTTGTTCCATGTAATCATTACCGTGTTATATTAGATCCTTCCTTGGAATCTGTGACCTTTTATTGTTTTTGCATGTTTTATTGTCATTGATAATAGTAATATCAATAGAAGACATAATAACACTTAATGCTGACTTAGGCTGATAATAGTAATATCAATACAAAACATGCTAACACTTAATGATGACTAAAGCTCAAATGAGGCTTAAGTGCAAAGTTTGTTTCATTTAGACTGCAGAAAGATCCAGAAAGAATCACTCACCTCTCCCTTATCTCCTCCTTCCCTGGGCCGCTCTCTCCTACTCCTCCTCCTCCTCCTCCTCCCACCTTCACCGCTCCCTCCTTACTCAACGCCTCTGCCTCCGCACCCTCCTCCCCGACGTACACCTTTGCCTCCTCCTCATCCTCGGAGGAGCTGCTCTCCTCCGAGCTGGAGTCGTCGCTGGATGTCGTCTCGTATCTGGGGCCGGGAAAGCGTGAGCCAGTTAGAGGAACAGCTCAGACTACACCTCTTTCAATTACTGTCAATGCGGTGTTTTATATTGTGGCCACTAGAGGCATTTAAATACTGTACAAGTGCTTATTTGTTCTCTTTTCTTGTGATAAATGTTATTAATAATCACCACTTGCGTTCATATACGTAATGTCCAATAAGTACTGGCGACATTAGTGTTATTAATAATAACAGCCATATTAATAGATTCACACACAAACCTAATGAAATAATATTTAATAAACAGCTTATTTACGCGCATGCATGCGTACATGCTAAATCATTTCCGAGTCTCAATGCCCCATTTATTGCAAATGAGACTCTAAAACAAGAAAGGCCACATAAGAGATTCATAAACAACAGACACGAGGCGAAGACGCCACTTTTTCTGCCAAGATGCTCGTGTGAAATATCTCCCGGGTCTCACCCTCCATTAACGCCCACAAACTGCAGGTTCTTTTTGGTGCCGCCGGAACTCTGTCGTCCGTCTTTTTTTTTCATGATGGACTTCAGAGCGCCCCGGCCGCCGGACTCCCCTGGAACGACCGGAGAAGGGGACCAGAGCCGTAAGAAACGAAACTTTTAATTCGCCGAGCAGTCGGCAGGAAATTTAGCCGAAGCTCGCCGTCCGGCGATAAAAAATCCTGACTGAGGGTTACTGAGGGAGATGACACAATTACACACATCGCACTTTATTGCGTCCCACACTTAATTTAATCCCAAACACAAGAAAACGGGTTTCTATTAGCATGCCACCGGTTCATTTACCCAACGGCCATTATTCATTGTATTTTCGTACTGTAATTCAGAAACCGACAGAAAATGACTTGCAGATTGTCCGCAATTCTTCAGGGCCAGCAGCCTCGCAGCGGCAATGCTGGTGTCATCTCCTGCCTGTCTGCATTACCGCTACGCTGCATGAGTTACCGCGAACTGACTCCTGCGTTGCCAAGATCTCGGTCTTGTACTGTCAAAGCAACCAAAGACCTGTTCATCGTTTCTATAAAGAGCAGAAACAATGTAAATCTCGCTGCCTCGCTTACTTGTGAGAGCTAGGAACACTCGTAAACAAAGTATTTTAGCCCACATCTTACAAAGGCTGTAATTCCAAGAGGCACGGGAACTTTCCCAAACCTACCATCAGCCCAAGTATTTTAAGTGCAGGCCTTTGCTTTGCCAAATACCACAGCAAAAAGCAATCTCTCCTCCAGCTCTCAAAATGCAGGATAGTGTTATGCAGGGGATAATATGCCAGTAAAAACTCTGCTGGGACCTGCCCCAGAGTACGAACAATATTATGGGCCTCTCTGCCTCCCAGTGTATAGAGGGTACTGTGCAAAAACGGTTTTTGCTTCCCTTATTTTGACAGGTGTGAACATAATCCCTAAGGGAACTAATTTGGTACATGCTCTGAATTCCCATACTCATGCAAAAATGGACGTGTGCGCACCCACCCACCCAACGCACACACACACGTACACACACAGACACATGCATGCACACAAACACAAGCGTGCATGTGCAACTGCGCATACATGCATGTCAGCACATACGCGCAAATGCATACACACGCCCAAGCATGTATGTGCAGTTGCGCATACATGCATGTAAAACTTGCACACACAGAACACTATAAGCGTCCATTCTTGCCGTTCCTTATAATCTAATCATAAAACAGAAAGCACAAGGATGAGCGAGGCAGCCAGGTTTTTGATGCACATAAGTGGATGTGAAAGGTAGCAGGGTAGTATAATAGGTAAGGTCTTGTAACTTGAAGGGCACAGGTTCGATTCCCCAGTAGGACACTGCCGTTGTACCTGTGCAAGGTACTTAACCTGCATTGCTTCAGTATAAATCCAGGTGTATAATTGGATACAATGTAAATGCTATGTAAAAGTTATGTATGTAATGTAATGTAATGAAAGCTAGCTGAAGTTTTACCATGTAGAGCAGAGGACATCTGCTGGTCCATTAGGCTTTTCTGCATGGCTGCGCTCTGCTGGAGCGTGGGAGGTCTGGAGCTGCCAGCAGAGGGCGCCGGTGGCACGCTTCCCACACGGGTGACCTCCGTCCTCACGGCGACAGACTGGGTCCCGGCCCCGACAGCCATCTGGGGCGGCTCCGCGTCTGAGGGGGGGAGGGGCTACAGTCAGGTGGCAACCAGAGACGGCCCCCTATCCAAACCAAACAATGAGGTAACCGGCCCCTGACCGAAAATGGGCCAACGCAGGACAGAGCGAGTCGCATCTCAGGTTTCTGACAGACGAGGAAAGAACGGGAGGACTGTCTGAAATAACAGCGCTGGCTGACAAGGCAGTGTTACTTTGTCTGTCTCTGCATGCGTCTGGGTATGAAAACACTTCAGAAACAAGAGGGTCTCCACACGATTCAGCAAAAACGATACGTTTAGAAAACAACTTGCATCAACATGTCGGTGGAGAAGTGTGCATTAATGGACCTCTTCTCCTAGGTGTCTCATGGAATATGCCAGAGGCATTTATCACACTGTTCAAAAAATCACACAAACAGAGCTGAGATACCTCACTGTAAAACTGAACTAAAAGAAGACTATCATTCTCAGACAATACTTTCTCTAGACTCTTCAGTCTTTGTTTCCGCAGCTGAAAGCCTCATGTTTCACATGGACTTAAGGATAGATATTTTACATGGATATTGGAGATCACTGAAGTGTGCAAAAGCTGTGATCTAGTGGTTAGTAAAAGGTAACTGAACTTTCCTTTCAGATAAGAACAGAAAGACCCATAATTCCACAGTTCCAGTTCCTGTAACATCCTGTAAACACAAATTCTAAATCTATGCTCTCCAGACTTCCCCTCAACATATCAAGTTTATTGCTGACTACATTCAGTTAAAGTTGAGAGGTGAGGTGCAGTGACAGTGACTAATTTTAACTTTGTTAAAGCAAAATATCACAGCCTGTTTGTTACCAAGAAGTAAACACAGAAACATTAAGGCGAGGGGGAGGTTTTTTAAGAAAATCTTTTTTTTTTAAAGATTGATGTGCATGTAGCAAGTTAAAAAACGGGGAAGAAACGCACATGAAACACTGTATCAGAAGCTTTCTGTGCTTCGCTACATCAGCATTACCTGGGGTAGATTTATTTACAGATGAAATAGACCTTCCAGTTAAAAGCATATTTCTATGAGAGTCATAGATAAATGATCCAAAAAGAAAAAGTCAGGCAAACTAGTGAACTGTTAAGCTCTCAGATCCTGGTCTTAAAAGGCATCTTTAAGCTTCTTGTCTGGCAAAGCTCAAAGCTTGGCAAAAGGCTCAAATGACCAGCTGCAGTTGGAATTCGATATATGCACTGAGCATTTGGATATCAGGACAAACATAGGATTTTTGTCATCAGTTCAAACATGGTGATCACTGTTCTTTAATCATAATATAAGCATATTTTTGTCCCAGATGACAATCTTGCTTTGATAGCTGTTCAAATCATAAAATTGTCTTTCAATCAAAATTCAGGGAAGGAAAACATTTAAACATTAGCTATGAAACAAGACTGCTAAATATTTTAATAGTCACTTGATTTATGGACCAAACTCTGTCATCCTTTCCTGAGAAACCAGGTACACAGGAAATAAATGACCAAGGAAAGGTTCACCATTTTGTGAAAAACAAATGCAGAGGAAATGTTATTACTAAACACACTGTGCTAACCTACCAAATCACATGCACCAGCAATGTTCAGACATGCTACAAAGATCATTAATTGAACAAAAATCAGAAATTGTATTGCTATTTATGATGCATACACATTTCCCTTGTACTTTCTCACCAGACAGTAGCAATAGAACTTAAAAAAATCACTGCTTAAATTAAGCATTGCACAAAGTAGCCTACATTTAAACAGTGTGTTCAAATATTCCCAAAGGTTTCTATTTCTAATACAATGTAGATTATATTTGCAAGTGATCTCCAGTATGCTGCTAAAACAGGAGGTGGAGAGCATTACATAAGAGAAAAGATCTATGAATCAGCAGACGTTTAGCAGAACAAAAACTGATAATTTAGTCTGAGCTGCTGGTCCCCAGAAAGGAATGAGCTCATTACTGGTGCACAGCCAGAGCCTGGAGCTTTTTTTTCAGGGTCAAAGATAACTTCGACCTGTCAAATCCTATCAGAGGTCAGCTCAGAGAGAGAGACAAGGCAAGTGTGGCTCATCTCCCTCTGAGGGTGCAGGGTCCACATGGCAAAAACAGACATGTGCCCATTTTCTGGACTAACCATGGAGAAGAACCCTCAAATGAATGCTTTCTGGGGGATAGCTATTTATACGACTAACCTCCCCCCCCCCTTTTTTTTTGTTGTTTGCACAAGTTCAATTGTTTGTATAACCTAAGTGAAAACTGCTGGAGAGTGCAACTGCATTCCGTATGGCCCAAAATACCGATATTTGTAATTACCAAGACAACCAGACAGGCTTGGGAGTACACTTTAACAAAAACATAAGCTTGCCTGTCCAAGCAAAGAACACGAACAACAACTAAATGTGCAGTGGTGAAGGGACTTGTACACTCTAGTCCAACCCATTTCGCAGTTATTTAGTAGACACTGTAGCTGGCGTTAAGGTATTTGTCATACCGGCTGTTTATTATCGTACTCTGTGTTTAAGGAGGTGCTGGCCTCTATGCTTACATGTACACCTTCACAATTCCAACACCTTTGTTGTTTTTGCAATCATCCAGCAACTGGCCTAAAGCGAGGAACAAACCGCTGAAATTTATTGCGAAATCCAGTGAATGGCGCAATCTCAAACTAAAATACCGCGCCTTTTCAGTTTTCATAAGATTGCTAAATGACAAACAAATGTTTCTTATTATTACCTTTTTATTGTGTGATTGGCTTTATATGCACAAGACAAGGGGAACTGCTAAAATTAACTAAGGGTAAAAAGAGGGGGCTTCAACACACCACAAACCACCATGAGTAATTCACAAAAATATTTAGTTCCTAACCACAGCTGCCATCGGCAAGACGGAAAGAATGTCTGACAGTTTTTTTTTAGGGGGAGAAGTCAGACTTGTCATATTTGTCATCGCTGCTGTTTATTACCATGTTGGCCTGACTGCAGCTGTACCCTTTCCACCATCTTCGTTGTTTTTGCAATGATCCTGCACCACAAAAAATAAAGAGCAGCGAAAGACTACAAAATGAAAGAATGGAATGTCCAGGTAAAACGCCTGACCCGATGTCCTTGTAAGGGCTTCTGAATTTGCGTGTTTGGTCTGTGCAACCAGAAGCTTTCCCTGGGGTTGATTTTCAGTTAACTACTGAATGTTCCCCCACAGAACCTTCTCAAAGAAATGCCAAACTTCTAAATTCATACAAATTGAATTATAAATGGAAGAAAAATGACTGAATGCTCTGTAAGAGAGCAGTACTAAAAATGGCTACCACACTAAATCAATAGCTGTCATACCTCTGTTGGCACTTGTAGTCTCTGGACACAGCTTGGGGATGTCGAAGCTGCGTAGCTCCTCAACGCTGCCGAATTTCACCACTGAGTTGATGGAGGACAGGGTGTTGACCAGCTGGCTGTTGATGGAGCCGATCTGCGACTGAGGCTGCCCAAAGGCGTCGGCAAGCTCGCTGTAGTTCTCCGCCAAGAGCGCCTGCTGCTCCTGCAGGAGCTTCTGCACACGCTCGATGTAGTGGTCCAGTCCGGCCGCCGTCTCCGGCTGCTGCTGGGGTTTGGCTGCCCCCCACACCACACCCTCCCCGACCCCGATGCTTCTCGTTTTGGCAGAGTCGGGCGGGAGAGAGGGCCCGCACGCGATAGTCCTCGTTTTTAGGCCCACCAGAAAGTTCTCCTTCACGTCGGCCAAGCCCACCCCTATCTCTTTGGTCTTTGCCACAGACGGCCTGTCCAGGGCAGCCTCCCCTGGCGCCGAGGTCCCGACCGCAACGGAGCGCGTTTTGGATGCCGAGTTAAGGTCTTTCACGCGGCCATCTCCCACGGCGACCGTCCTGGTCTCGGTCGGTGGCGTGCTGGTGTGCTTTTCTCTAGTGTCGAGGATTGTGTTGGTGCCGGAGTCCATGGAAACGGTCCTGACCGTGTTGGTGAACCTGCTTGTGGCATCCGTCGCTGTGTTGGTGAGCTGGGAAGTCGTCTGAGGTGTTGCCATGACTCCCAAGTCCACTCGGCTGACCTGGTCTGTGACAGTGCCCAGAGAAGCCAGCTCCTTTACCGGACACACAGTCACATCTACTGAACAATCTCCACATCCGATCGACCTCATTTCCTTTGCCTGCCTGAGCCCTGTATTGCAAAGGCCATTACTTTCCACAGTCTCCTCTGTATTGACTCCCATTTCGCATACACTTATCTCCACTCCCACGCTCTGATTACACATGACAACATGACTGCCAACACACTTATCTTGGACCTCCGCTCTTTCCTGTACAACCCATCGATCCATAAGTACCTCTGGACCCACGGCAACATGCCTCAGTTCTGGCTTACATGATGCCGCTACTGCAAGCGTCTGTGGGGCAAGCTCAGCGCCCGTGTCCCTCAACTCTGTGTGTCCTCCCACCCCTTGGCTCTGCATCTGAACCTTCGCCTCCACGCCCGTACTGTATGTGTCCGGCCTGGCCATGCAGCCCTTGTCGGCCTTCTTCCGCGACCCGGCCGCCTGGAGCTCCAGCTTCAGCTTCCCCATCTCCACCTCGTGCGTGGTCTCCTTCAGCTGCACCTCCAGCCGGTAGATCTTGTCCTTGAGGGACTCGATAGTCTGGTGCTGCATCTCGAGCTCAGACTCGGCCTCCGTGGTGATGCCCAGCATGGCTTCCGTCACCCCCACCGCCGTGCTCCTGGTCTCCACCTCCGTCTGGACCGCCGCATCCCTGCCCCGCCTGGACGACCTGCGGTAGATGACAACGTCGTTCATGTTCTCGTCAGCGCCCACGGCGATGGACTTGAGGCCCCTGTCCCAGCGCTTCTGCTCTGGGTTTCGGTTCGTGCTGAGCGGCGCCTCGTAGCTGTTGTCCTGGATCTTCCTCTCTAGGGCCTGCATCTCGGCCGTCAGCTGTCGGAACTCTTCCAGCCTCTGGGAGCTCTGCTCCGTGGTCTCCGGCTCGTCCTCGGAGTCGATGTGCAGTTCCAGGCCTTTCCTGATCTGGGAGAGCTGCTCCAGGTGTTCCGCATTCCCCGCGCTGTACGACCGCTTCCGGAAGACTCCGCCGCCCGTCTGATTCTGGTCGGAGAGCTTCTGGTTCCTCATCTGCGTGACCATCTGCCTCTTCTCCTCCTGCAGGACGGAGATCTTGACCTGCAGGATGGGGATGGCTTTGACCTGCTCCTCCAGCTCCTTGAGCCTCTTGAGGGCCACCACCATCTGGTCGCGGATGTGCTGCAGGTGGAGGGGGCTCACGTTGGTGACGGGCGTGGCCATCCCTGAACTCAGGGGGCTGTGTCGGATGGAGCTGCCCATGGAGGAGGTGAAGTAGGGGTTGTACTCCCCGTTGGCCAGGTGCCCGTTGTGGAGGAGCGGGTGGGAGTTGGGCGAGATCTGGTTCTGCCCGCTGGAGCCCGTGAAGGAGGACAGCGAGCTGCTGGAGCCCATGCCCCCGAAGCTGGCCAGCCGCCGGCGGGGGGGCTCGCTCGCCGGGGGCTGCAGGAGCAGGCGCTCCTGCTCCAGCCTCCACCGTGTCTCCATCAGCGTCTTCTCCACCTGGAGGTTGTGCCGCGGCGCCCTGGGGGAGGGGGGCGGCAGAAGCTTGCCGTCCGGGACACTCAGAAAGGCCTGCGGGGGCTCATGGACGGGTGGCGGCCTGGTGGCCTGAGGTGGGGGGAGTGGCTGGCTCCTGGCGGGGAAGAAGAGCGGGGACTGCTTGCTCTCCTCGCTGGTGGAAGAGGACAGGGAGTCGGTGGAGGCCCATGCGCTCTGCCCGCTGCCGCCGCTTCGGGGGGGCGGCTCCGCCTTGGCCCCCCTGGGCTTCCTCTGGATGTTCAGCTTCCTGATGGTGTTCCCCCGCTCGATGTCATCCACGTACTTGAGAAAGTCCAGGTCTAGCTGGTAGCCGTACGGGGTCTCCAGGAAGTAAGGGGCCACAGGGTCATCTTCTGCACTTGCACCTCTCTCTCTTTTTTCTGTTGAAAGAAAAAGTAAACTATTAATTTTTTATATTCATATCAATCTTTGTATCAATTAATTTAAAAGACTTACACCGCAAGGAACTTAGGTGCGGTTTCAACTTAATATCACGCAAAAATTAATTTAAATAATACCCAATAAAAACAGCAAAAAGTGTTTTTTGCCAGGTTATGATCAGTCACTACCACACTTTCCATAAAATATTGGCAACTATGTTTGAAGGAAGACAGATTTACTCAAGAGCAGGCATACAATTTTTCTACCTTCATAAAAGTTTTTTATCAAACTAATTATTTAGTAAAGCTTTACAGCAGTTTTAAAATTTTATGCAAATCAAAAGATTCTTTATCATTCAGATTACACTTGTCATTTGAACTACTGGGATTAATGATAATATTAGTTCCATCTTTCTGTTCTGTTAAAAAAAAAAAAAAAACTATTACAACTGGCAGAAGAAAAGTCATGTTTTCGGTGACAGTTCAGACTACTTTGTTGGGACAAGTACAAACATGAGGAGGGAGTTTTGCATACTTTCCCAAGCCAGAGCAAATTATTTAGTGCAGAAAATAGAATTCAATATAAAATCACATTTGGAGTAAAAGTGAAGCAAACTTTACCAGTTTCTTAAATTCACAAAATGAACAATCCCATGATTCCAAATATCCCTCAAAAACATGCTTACACCTAACCTTACTATCACACATTCTATTTCAGTTCATTTTTCTTTTTTAAGCAGAAACAAATGTCGAAAAGAAAATACCAATCCTTCAACTCTGCTACGTGCTTTGGCGGATTTGAAGGGGATGGAGAAGCAAACACACTGAGTAAATATTTTCCTCTTCAAAAACACTATGTAAATAAGGGTTTGGTGATAGACGTTCCGGGAAAACAAAACAAGCCCTTCAGCGCTCTTCTTGAAAGAGGGAAAGAGAGAAGCAGAAAAGATTTCTGAAACTTCAAAAAACCGCTGCACAGAGGGAACCACGAAAGTGTTTTGCATGGAAGTCCGAATTCCTCGCGCTGAACAGAAAACGCCTGCCGTGAGTCAGAATAGAGCGTCTCTGCGTGAGTCCGACAGGCTTCCCAGCCCACCAGAAAACCATACATTCAGACTGCGTCCTCCAGCAGAAAGCATGCATTCTTAGTGTGCTTGGAACTTTCCGGAATAAAAACAGCCCAAATCCCCCCCCCCCCCCAGTCCGTTTTAAACGGAGGTAAAAGTTTCAGTTGGCCTCTTCGCTCGCTTAGCACAATACGTGTTTAATTTAAGAGCTCAACTTTGTATTCAGCTTTGCTCCCACCACACAGTTTGTTTCTCACTTACCTCAGTCTGTCTTCCTCTCGAACGCTCGCTCTCCCTCTCGCTCTCTAGCTCTCTAACTCTCTCAGGCAGCGTGTAATGGTTTTTTTTTTTTGTAAAAAGATCAGGCTGGAGGCTCGTGCTCTGTCCTGCGGCCGAGACTTCTCATTTCTCTGTCCATAAGGGGAAAAATTCCACTATCGGTGTAAACTTAGCCAGGCTCAGGGCAAGCATGCCATAGGCTGGCTGCCTCCTCCAATCAAATTGCCTGCCTTAGTTCACAACACAATCAGGAACTTCTTCTCTAATTTGCAGGTACCCCTCTCCCTCTCAAGATGTAGGGAAAAAAGAGGATCTACATTCTTAAAGTGTCTGGTTTGAATTTCTCTTCACATGGTTACCCTCAACTTCAAAAGTACTTTTTTCTTCCAGTTTCTTGATTTTTGGACCACAACTGCTTACAGTGCTCGCACATGGTAAACTGTCCTGTGTATATATATCTAGTGTAAATCCTTTTGGACTGCACTGCAACTTGCAAGACAAAACAGGAACATAGGCCATCGATATCCATTTCCTCTCGGTTAAAATTTTGGCACGGCCAGAGGCTAAATAAAGAAATGAAGTAAGACGTGGAACTCTCACACTTCTGAACTTACGACTATAACCTGACGAGCTGCTTCAACCATAGGCAGCTGCCTGATGACAATAAACAAAAGCTCGTTAAGCACGACGCATCGCGTGGCGTCGGGTGAGGCGCGCACACCGGCGATGTCATCCCCCGCGAAACAGAGAACAGTGGTACCAGGCGCAGAGACCGCTGACAGCTGAGCTGGTACCTCTGGCCCATGGAAACTGGGCGGTCATAGACTTATGACCCTGTGCTACAACGAGTGATGAATGAGGTCTACTGTACGCATGGCTGCTATACTAATCAAACACTGCCACGTCTTCAATGCTGCCGTTATGCCTTTCACCAGGGACAGTTGGAACAACTGATAACAAGTCATTTGTTCCACTTAATGAATAGTACATCTGTACACATTATACTATTTTTAATGACAATCCTGATAAGAAAGAATGGTTAAAACACACTTTTACTTCATTTTAAATACAGAGATATTTATGGTTTGCTTATAACAAGAAGGAAGTTTGAATAGGGATTAAAAATACCTATAAATAGAAATTGTAAGTAAATAGACCTTACCGCAATTAAAAAGGACACAAGTTCTCCCTTCAAAATTGAATGCCCAAAGTTAATTCTCCAGACACCATGCGTCTATGAAGATTTCCCACTTCTCATAAATTGCTAATTGGTCTTGTTAAGGCTGGTACAGCGTGTGCTTCTGGCCACAGAACAAAGAATGCCATCTGGACAAAGTCAAGAGAGGTATGACACTGACTGTTTGCTCAAGATATGATTGGTCAGAAAAACCAACATTGGGTAAGCAAATGAACAGAACCAGATGAAACCGGTTTAAGCTTTGGAAATGCTGTTTGACTCTTCCCACAGAATGCATGAAAACAGATGAGACAAGAGCAGATGGCATCTGTCATCGGTTTGAGTAAAAACTATTTAATTAGGAAAATAGCGTATAATTCCTCATTAGGAAAACACCAATATAATTAAACTACTGTGTGACGTGAACATATTAGACAACAGATCAGCTTCATCCATTGTATAAGGAATGAACATAATATCATTTTTTTTCTTCTAATTTTTTTTTTTTTGCCTTTCCACTGTGTTTTGCCAAACTCTTTGAAACATGTCAACAAGGAAAACAAATCAAACGGAACCAAAAGAGAGATGTCTAGGAATTATTTTGAGGCTGTTGAATTATGACAGTGAGGGCATTTTAAGATTTTATTGTGTTATGGTGATGGTACCATAATCCCAGACATCACTAATAGCATCTATCCATCCCATGTGGTGATATCTGCCAACATCAATGCAGAATCCCTCCGCAGCTGAGGGAAGAAGCCAACAGAATAATTCCTCGACAGTCCTCCAAAATGGACCCCGAACCCTGCAGTGCTGGTTTGTTTGCAAAGGGGGTGTGTGTTTGTGGGTGGGGGGTCACTTGTCTTGCTTGTAAAGTGGCAGTGCAGTCACAGCTCATATAATGCTGGCGTGGTGTAAACAGCTAAAAATAGAATTCTGCAGACACCCTGGGTCCAGGCAGTCCATTCTGAATGGACAACTTCATCCACTGGCCTGAAATGTGCAACGTACACTAACCACTCCCTGAATTAAAAAGGTATGCGCCATGTGCTCAGCTGTTCTCTTTGATCAACAGGAAGTGGCCGAGCATCCCGAAACGTTTAGCGTCAGAGCGGCAGACACGTGACCGCGGCTCCTTCTGTCGCCAAGCCTCATCAAGCGAGCCGCTGTCATCGACTGTAACACACTCCGCTTTCCGTGTCTCCTACCGTCCGCTTAAGTGCGTCTGCGAGCTTTATATGCTTAGGCTAGCAAAATAATGCCAGTCTCCTAATGAGACGCTCAACAATTTGGTTGAACAATCCCCCCCCCCATCCCCCACCACATCTACTCCCCATCTCCACCCATCTCAGTCCCTGTCAGACTGGATAGCAGTAGTTGTGTGGCCTCCCTGACACAACACAAATTTCCTGTTCCACTTTTCATAAACACACTGCAGCGCTGAGCGTGTCTAACAGGCCTCTGTGGTCATATCGCACAATCATTTCACTCTCTGATAAAGCTCTTAAGTCACCTTGGATGTAGAAATCTGATGTATACATGTTTACAGTGATAACAGAAGGCAGATGTGCATGTTTGGCCTTGGTCCAAAAATCACAGCGAGAGACGGGGAGGGAGATAATGAGACTGCTCATTCAAGTGGTTTGACTGAAGTGTTGAAGAAACAGAACATTTTTATGTGACATTTTAAATACAAAAATGTCACAAATATATACCTCGTACTACCAAACAAAACTGTGGTTGGTGTAAACTAATGTCTCTAAGGTCAGGCCATGCACACATTCCAAAAATACCAGGAGATGCACAAAAAACAAACCAAAAAAAAAAAACACGCTTTATATAACCAAACGTTAATTGTAAGATTTAAAGTCATAGACACAAACAACATAAATGCATGGTTTGATTTTTGATTACTGACCTGAACATTTTTGCAGATAAAAATAAATCCTAAATTCATCGATATGAAGTAATAGAATTAGACATAAGGAAGACCCCACAAATGGTCATTTCCATTTTAGCCTCTTTTGTGTATACTTGGCCCTATCTAGACTAGTGTCTCCGGCTGTAATGGGTCAATGCACCTGTTCGAAGCTGATTGTAAAGCTTTGTTTTGTTTATCTATGGAAGAAAACATAGCCCTAGCAACATGGCACACTGATGTAATTGAATGTTTAGGCTAACTGAACAACAGTGTCAGACATTGGAGGGTTAAGAAGAGAGAATCTTATAGAGAATTTCAATTTCAGCAGACTTTTCATTTTCACTTTTCCCCCTAAATGAAAGCCACGTTATACATGTTAAGACAGAAACAATCACTTCACATGAAAAAAAGGTTTGAACTTGAACACATAAAACCACCATAAACAAAAAATCCTCACAACCCACTACAGTGTGGCTTTTTATGAATGCAGAGGGCAGGGAGGTGTGCATTAAGACTTCACCACTAACCTCAAAGCCACCACAGCCCCCACCTAGACCCTAACCTGGCCTGTGGGGTGAAAAGAAACAGTATGTGGGGCAGCGCATGTTATTGGATGCTGTGCTCCCCCGAAAAAGATGGAGGATGTTGCAGGAATGTGCCGGGGCTACAATTAAGACTGGGAATTCTCAATCAATGAGGAAAGGAAAATAAAATGTCAAAAAAGAGAGAAAAAGAAGGAGGGGGGAGGGATGCAGAAGGGAAGTGAGGCTGGTCTGGTCCTAAGGGACGTGGTCCCGGACTCGGCGCGTTGTGTACACAGCCAGCGGCAGGCCCCCAGCGACTGAGGGGGAGGGGCTTTCTCACACTCCAGTGGCATTTCCTGTCCGAGGCTGCCGAAAGTCAGCTGGCCTTTAATTACTCCATTAACCCACGTCACTTCAACGCTCCGACCACAGAGCCGTCTCCATTAAAACCCTGGAGGGGAGGAGCGCGACAATACTGTGCAGTTAAAAAACCCTTTCACAAAGAGAGAGAGAGAGAAGCAGAGGGAGGGGGAAAGGGGGAGGGAGAAGGAGAGAGAAAGAAATAAACAGAACCAATAAATAAATGCCAACCTACTAAGAGAGCAGAGCTGACCCCTGCCTGCAAAAACACAGTAGTGTGGCTGGACCATGAGCGACAGACACAGGAGCACAAACGCCCCTCTTCAAATAAAGTTATTTTAAAAGTTTGCCATCCAACTAATATTTGCCAAATGTTTACCACTTCCAATCAAGCAGTGTAAAAAAAAATTGCAAAAGAGATGGAGTTAATGTTGCAAATACAAACCAAAGAAGTCATGTACAGCACTTCCACTTCGAAACTCATTTATTACCTGCTCAAACTACCTAAAGTGATTATCTAAATTCTTACAATCCGGAGGAAAAGGACTGCTGTTAAAGAGATCTGTTTTTTTCCTTCCTTCCCCGCCAACCCTTAACACCACTGAAGACCAAAAGAAACCACTCCCCTCAGGATTACTTGCGCTCCTCACCACTCCCTCTGACTGCGGGATTTTATTGGACAGGAGCAAACTGCCTGTGCAGCAGGCCGAACCTCCCTGCTGACTGCATAGCACGGGAATCACCAGGGACTACACACGGACCTGACAGGATAGAGATTCCTCATCCGGCAAGGGAGACAGCTCTCCCTCCCACGTAAATAACGTGGAGTTCAGTCACATTTGGGCTGTTGTGGGGGGGGGGGGGGTTAGTGTAGTACATACATTTGGTATTTTCTTTTTGATGATAAATTTTTGTGTTTTGTGTGTATTATAATCTGATCTTTGCACCGGTGGCAGTAGTTTAATAAATGGATTTTTCAAAAATTCCCTCTCCCCCTCACTGTCTCCCATTCTCGTTCTCTCTCTCTCTGCGTCGCTCTCAGTCTCTCTGTCCATCTCTCTCTCTTTCTCATGGATAGCAGAGCACAGTGGGGAAAAGTCAATGATTTGCTTTTCAGTCAGTCACAGAAGATAACTTTATTGGGTAACTTTGTTTAGCTTGGTGCTCTGTACTGTATTTATGCTTTACTTATTGGGACAGACAGCCCAACTAAACGAGCGCAAAGGTCTATAATGGCCTTTTTATACCAAAAATGGCTTTGGTACAAAATGACTTGCCAAGTGCCAAGTGCTTGATTTGTTTCGCAAGCCACAGACAAATTGTTTTTGTGCCAAAAAATCGGCACCGAGAAGGCTGAAGCAAAGATAAATGGAAGATAGTGTTGCAACCTAATCTTTCCCTTTCTTGCTTTCTTGTTCTGACAAAGCGTGGGAATCGTCTATAAAGGCCTAATGAATCGACGCCAGAGCACGAAAGATCGCCAGAACTCTACGTCAGTCGAAAATGGGAAGGGAAAACAGCGCGGCAGACTATTAGCCATTGTCGGTTCTCGTTTAGAAGCATGCCAGCATTCCTGGCGCCCGGACAATGGCCCGGCGCCAGCGGCGGGAAGCTCAGCTGCGCCGCGGCGAAAGCTGGGCGGAAAGCGGCGGCCTCGCACCCCGAAGCAGGTACACTTCAGCCCCGTCGTCCCAGACAAAGAATCCCCCGCTTAGCCACTGGCAAGCTGCGGGGATTACGCCTCGGTGCCAACAATGAGCTAAACCTCCAAACCTTCTCCCCTGGGGTGACCCAAATTGCACCGCATTAACAAGCAGAGGTGAGGGGGCAGAGGACCACGCCCCCCCCCCCCCCCCTCTCCCCGCCCACCCCAACCCCACCCCCCTCCCGCTCCATCTCCGCCGTGCCAGTCTCGGAGATTTATTCGGCTGCGGTTTTAAAGATGATTTCCATCTGGGTGAGCTCGGATTTGCCGCGAGGGACCTCCCCCCCCCCGCCCCCGGAGGTTTCCATTACACCTCCGGGTGGCCGAAACGCGGAGTGCATGCAATCACGTCCGCCGTTCGTCCCCCTGCTTTCCCTTTCACGAAAGGAAAGACGAGACGAAGGGGCTCCCTCACTTACGACAGAAAGCTGCCCGTATCTGCTCTGACCACTGTACTGCGTGAAATTGCATTCAGGAGAAAGACTTACATTACATTACATTCATTTAGCAGACGCTTTTATCCAAAGCGACAAACAATAAGGGCATGCCAAAGGTCAGTGCAACAACTACAAAACACAGGACCCCTAAGTTACAATACTCATTTTGTACATTTATTCATAGCCATGAACACATTAAGTCCAGTACACACAGTGAACATTACTCTGACCTAACCTATGCTAAGTCAAACTAGGAGGAATGACAAGCTACAACATCAAGACAATGATACAAGGCACAATAAGTGCTGGACGCCTTATCCATTCTCACTTTTAAGATCGTTGTGGCGAGCAAAAGGAAATGGCTACGGAATATTACGCAACTGATCAGAAATTAGACTGATCACAATCATGTAACTGATAAATTAATAATCAGACTTGACTGATCACAGCAACTGATCACAAAGAGTAGGCCGTTCACCCGCATTGACAAAAAAAACCCTGCTTTATGTAGGGGGCATACCTTTCTAGGCACACAGATGTTCCACCTTTTCTCCCTTGTGCGTCTGATTACAGAGCGAAACTCGGAATGTGTGAAGCCACAGGGCATGTGTGCAGAGATCCGCAAGGTTGACAGGGAATATTTCATATTGCGCTGTGAAAATCTCTCACGGACACACGTGCGCACAGTCTGGTTCCAGTGTTCTGTACCTAAAAAGGAATTCGGGGGCTCAAAGCTCTTCACAAGCCCAGAATGTTTTTGAAAAAAAAAATATATAGTATGTACTCTGAACTGTGCAATCAATCACTTTATCTGTGGTCTATAAGATACATAAAGTATAAATTAGGCCTATATCCAAGTATGTTAAATATGCTGATTGTGCACTTGATTATACAGCTCTTTAATAAAACCCTAACCAAACTGTATATAACTTCATTTAAAACAAAAGAAAAGGGGCTTTTGAATCTGTTTTGAATAAGTCAAATGTTCAATGTGGTTATTTGGCATCATAAAAAAGCTTAGACTAAGTTTGCAGGGCAAGCCATTTCCAACACACTAGACACAAACTGCCCTTGTCCTGCTGGCATGTTTAAAGGTCACCTGACTGGCTTCCAGTGAACTCACACATTCATGCCACTGAAGATGTGAATGCACAAAGGTCTCCTTGGGCTTCACAACGTGACAAGCAAACGTTCAATAAGACATTAACCCAAAAGTTTACAGACTATACAAAAAGCTTAAAAACATTCTACTCTGCTTCTAAAGCCAATTCTCATCTACAGCTCTGTGTTACCCTGAATAAGGAACGCTCACAAACAGGTAAATTAATGTAACGCTACAGCACTGTATGAAACAGCATGAATTAACAAATGACTAAATCAATGGGACACAGGAATGGACCACCATTTACAGGTGCTCATTAATCTATAAAGGTGTTAGATAGGACCCAGCAAAAATGATCAGTAATAGCAACTATAGTAAACACACATTAATACAAAATGCTGTACCACCTATGCCATATGATCTAAAGCTATAGAACAAGTCAGTCTAGTAAGCCTCTTGATCTTGATAAAGGTGCTGCAGAGCATTTTAAAAAGGCACCTGAATTCATGGCATGGCGAGCAACCGATTGTTCCCTCTAGCTCCAATTAGAGACCTATTCACGACCCAGGAGTTACGGGTGGAAAATCCATTAATGCGCCTCGTTTGCGTATTTCCACTCTAGTGCAAATGCAAAAGAGTGGTAGCGGTGTTTCCACTGCGGTGGATAAAACGACAACCACGGTTCTTCCAGAAGGTTCTTCACACACATCACCCCAGGTGGAGGGTTCTCACTTGTAATACAACTCACAACCTGTGATTTACATAGAATTATGGAAAGAGGAAAGAGAGTTTGCTATGGCAACTCTACATTTTAATGACAACCTGTGTAATAGTGCTTTCTGGCTCCAGGTATACAGCTTATAAAGATCAAGGCCCATATTCATAAATCATCTAAGAGCAGGACTGATTCTGGATCAGATATACCCCATCCAAATCCTAACCTTACCTATCAGCATTACTTCTCTCAGATGCTTTATGAATATGAGCCAAGATTTCTCAATATCATTTAATAACACAATCGTCAAATTAAAAAACTTCTGTTAAAAGTTACCTGAGGTATTCCCGTTAATGTGTGTTGTTTGAGCCATGGGTGCGTCTGATCGCAGTCAGTTCCACACTCAGAATTAGCGGAGTCATGCAAATGCCATGCACCAAGTCCAGGTTACCATGCAACCTGAAAATGGAGACACAAAAGACACGGTTACAGAAATCTGCTTGATCGACACGACCACACATGAACTTTCACAATATTATAAATCAAACATTTGTACATTTATACAAGCAGACAAACGCACGTGCACCCGAACCCCCTCGTCCCCCCGCCCACACACACACACACACACACACACGTGCACATGCACCCATGCCCACACACGCACGGACATGCACGCACATGCGCGCACACACACACACACACACACTCACATGCACATGCACACACACACATACACAGAGCAATGTTAATGGAAAAAGAAGAGACACAAGGGTAGACCAACACCATGGACTGGCACTGCCTTCCTAAAACAAAAACAATGGGGAAAAATGTCCTTTTGGCTGACAGCTGGCTTCCTCATACTTGACCATTTGTGCCAAGTGATTTTCTAGCAACAAGAACTGAGAGTTCCTCCAACACTTTCATTTCCTGCCTGGATTTCCTTACCCGTTTTCCAACAATAATTCACACCTTTACAGTACATTAACTTGTATCTCCTGAAACACTGCAGTGACATTCCTAAAGACTGTTCTTTGATACCGGATGATGAGTGGGTGGCCTTGTCCTGATTAGTTATCGCATAAGGGCCCGTGTTTGGGACAGGAGCCTGGGATATGGGCTCAGGTCAAAGGTCATAGAGACAGGATGCTGACCCCCAGACATCACACCGTCCCATCAGCGACGAGAACCACACTCCCACAACAAAGATAGCTTATTGCTTCTGGTCACGCATTCAGAGATACTCGGGAATAAACTAAGACACTACCAGCAAATCAGGCTACAGCATCACGCTCTTAGGGGCTTATGAATCCAAAACATGGAATCTTTCTTTCCAAAGAGCAATCATAATTTCACTTTTGAAATTATGTCTACTGTCATAACGTCAAGTTTTCTACATTATACAATCTACACAAATTCAAGCCCTGGGGATAAAAAAAGACCAGGTCCATTCTCTTTCTAAAGTTAAAAAGATGGTTAATATCTGTTTATGTCTATAACTATCAATACGTATAAATGAAGAGACTTTAAACAAATGGATTCAAACTCAAAGCAGGTGGCGAAGGGCGCACTGACAGCATCAAATATAGACCCGGGCGGTGTTCAGATAAAGAGCACCAGACTGTCGGCTCCAAGAGACCACGTCTTTAAATACTCTTCCCGTCATATCAACTCTCATTTTATCGCAGATCTTAAAAATAAACGCTTCTGGGCGGACGAGGTAATTTAACAGCTTCGATAGTCTGCTGCCTGTTACAGAAGAATGCTACGCAGTTCAGACAGTGTATAGCATGTGTGTGTATGTGTACGTTTGGTTCCCGGTTAAATAATCCGGTCGGAGCGTGTTTTTGGAGGGAGTCGGGTAGTGACAGACATGTGCGGACCAGACGGGATCGGTGTTGCGCTCGCGCCCTTTTCTGGCTCATAAATCCCTGAAGGGAACTGAGGGTAAGGTGCTGAGGGACGGGCTGAAGGCTGAGACAGCTCCCGGCGAAAAAGGCGAACCCTTTTTTCATCTTTCAACACACCAGAGAAGGACACACATTCTGCTTTAAAAAATAATAAAATATATTATTTACAAATTACACAAGCTCAAATTTCAATATCCCACAGACCGTACACTAAGGTGCATGACACCTACACATTGTACAAATAGCCTACAATTTGTTAAAAATTGTATGGGAGTGGGGGGGTTGTTTAAATTATATATCAACTCTGTCACATAATAAACAACAGATGAATGAGGTTGAAACATGCTTATTCTTGAATTTAACAGATTCCCATTAGAATGATTACCATGCTACGGTTTGCCAGGGGGGAGTTACACTTATTCCATCTTACACAACTGCAGTGAAAAACACCAGAGGCTGAGAAATCTGGGCACAGCTTTCTTTCAAAAACTCACAGCACTTGCTATACCTGACGGAAAAGAACAGAGATCCCACTACAGAAACCAGATTCATTACACAACTAAAAGTAGCCTAAAACAAGTTACACTCAGCTATAGGCTGAAAGATGTTGTCTCTGTACTTCAATTAATCCCAAGCACTCAATGAGCCAAACCAAAATGACACTAACAAAGTCCAGACATCATTCATTTCCAAGGATAACCTAATAATTGAACGAAAAACAAACCTTCATAGAGCAAATAGCATTCTACCTTTTTTCTAATTGCCATTTTTGGCTGTCAGTGGCACACGGTGTATAATTACTGCTAAGAGTGCAGGTGGGTTCGAGTTCCGATTTAATTCCAGAGATGAACAAAAACAGGATTTGAGCTCTTTCAGAAAGGATTAGACCTGAAAGCCAGCTGCACATAGTCAAAATGTGAAAACAAACCTTCACCTCTAACATCTTACATTGACCAGCAGCAGGTTCTGGTGGTGCCGGAATCAAGGCCTGTCAAGGCAGTGTAGGAAATTCAACTCCAGAAAAGGATTTTAAAAATCTTTTTTTTTCCCACCAATGAAGAACAATCCACCTAAATTCTCAGACTATCATTCAGAACGTTCTGAACGTCCTTTTCAGCAGGGATTCTGTGGTGATTGTGGGTGCCCACACGACCAGTATGCGGTAAGCATGGGTGTACTTTAAATACCGCATATGGTAAGATGCCATTTTGTTGGACAGTGATTTGAGGGGGCCTAGATTTGCAGGCATGGATATGTGGCTTACAGGAGACTGACAGCAAGTATCCTGCAACTGACACTATGGGCAGGTCCAGCACAGACACCGGCAGGAAAGGGATTGGACAGGCTTTACTCTGCACTGAACACCAACTCCGCCCCTCCACAGGATTCCCACCAACCCCAGTCCTTTACTTATTAAAAGCAGGGCTCCATTGGTGAAGAACTTTTCCTGTACTCCCTGTCATTGCATGTTCTCAGGGGATCAAATCGTGAATTTAACGTTAAACTCTGTGCAACTGCAACAATAAGGACATCCATTAAGAGACTGCCTAATTATTGTATTACTCAATTTAGTACTACTCAATCTTTCATCTGAAATTTGAACTCTGACAAGCTCTGCTACAAATCATTCGTTAAGCACGGTACAACAAATGAAATTTCGCAGATCTTTTGCTTTTTACCTTGCCATAGATAACATCGGCCTGACATGTAACATGAGTCTTCAAATGGCAGGATCTGTTTAATGTGTTCAAGCCTATCCTAACTGGCGTCAAAGAAACGTTTATACTCCAGTTTTACCTTGTCAGCCATCTCGACAGATCAAAGCCATCTACTGTGTGCCCTTGGCTGTAGACTGGTGCCGCAATGCATACACTTGGTAGTGGATTTCTGCAGCACTGTGTACTGACGTGAGAACACGAGAACTACTTCCGAAAGATAACAGGCTCGGTGCAAACGCCTCCCCATTGTAAAAGCTCAGATAATATGCAATCAAACGCGTTTGGCGGAAAGAAGAAACAAAAGGTCCATAATTATCTTCGGTACTTACGTATGCTTCATGACCTTAAAAACAGGTGGCAGGGCATTAAAGAGAATTAAGTTCCAACCCTGTTCTAAACCTGGGTGTGATAAGCATTGTCCAAATTTTGCTGTGTGAACAGCCTGAAGGCAATAAAATGTAACAACTGGCACCATATTAGTTGAAGACTAAATACAAATGCAATGCCAGGCCCAATGTAGAAAATTACACTGCAACATTTAATTCTAGGATATGAGCTAGTGGTAACCGCCTGCCGGACATTTCAAAATAAATATAGCAGTTTTCACTGCTAACTGGAATGTGTGTCTATATTTAAATTAAGCACATGGTGTCAGTCATCTAGTCATCTAAGTCTAAATGTAAGACTCATTAAATCCTGTTTAAATATATAACAAGGTGAATCATATTACAACATGGCATCTGATGAATCAAAAATGGAACACGTCCACCACTGTCTGAGTTGTATTCTCCCCAGAATCCTCTCTGCTACCTATTCAATCACCATTTACCCAGTAAAATTATATCAGAATAAAATGCATGTACATTTTCAAAATTGTCGACAAATATATTCACAGTGCATATTTCTAAAATGGCAGCCTTAAGACTTAGCCATGCAACATTAGCAAAAGATGCTTTCAGTTTAGAGATATTACGAGGCAAAATTAAGTTCAACCACCCCTCGCAAAATGTAAATGGTATTGCATAATTAAGCTTGTCGTTATAAAAATTCAAGCGTTGGAAAGTTGCTTTGCCATTCCTTCGTATAAGATTCAGTTCGGCATTAAAGGCTCTGAAAACCTCAGTGCTTACCTGCAACTTTCATACTAAATCCCACCGAGCTCTCACGGGCACCTGGTGTGAATGGAGTCACCACGGTACAGAGACCCGCCTTACTGTCGCCTCACCCCTAAGGGGCGGGTTACGCGCTAAGATTAGCCAACTTCCTCAAATGACAGCCAAACGATTCGCGCCGTATTACCAGAACGTTTTGTTTTTTTTACACCGAGCTGAAAAACCGCGGGGCCAGCTCTAAAATGAACACCTCCAACGAGCGCTCGTGGTGCCTCGCCCCCTGCCATTCAAAGCCGTCCTCCGCGGGCGAAAGAGAAAAACAAAATAAAAATAAATAAATAAATCTTTCTGCGTTACTGCCCCGAGTGAACACGGAGCATACTTCAGAGAGTAGAACATTAACAGGAGAGGTGTGGGTGGCGGGCTGCAGGGGATTCTGGGAGATTTAAGGCATTCTGATACCTGTGATCCCCCGAGGACAGCAAAGGCTGAGGCAGAATAATTCTGACCGTCATGTAGCTGGACGGCTGTACGTCTCAGCTGCCCCAAATTACACCCCTGTCCTCAGATGCTGTGGATCACTGAGCACATCTCTTCATGATGTGCTCCAGAGCATAGACCGTAAGCTCCTGCATCTTAAACGGCAGTCCAGCCTGCCCGTGCACAGACCTCAGGCATGCGTGGGATGGCTCGTGCACACCCCTCGAGCGTGCGTGTGGGACGGCTCATACACACCCCTCAGGTATGCGTGAGATGACTCATGCACACCCATTCGAGAGCGCATGGGAAGGCTCGTGCACGCCACTCAGGTGTGCGTGAGATGACTCGTGTACACCCCTTGAGCGCACGTGGGATTCTACCACCTGTAGGTTCCCACAGCGTATTACTGGATGGCTGTAAACAGGGCTGTAAACAGGGTTGAGCTGGGCCATACATTAACAGACACACGCTTACCAATGCAGAGGTAAAAATCTAAAAATAAAAGGTAAATCTACCCCAAAACTGAATATAATTAGACTGTCGGTTTCACCACACAAAACAGGATGTGGAACAGCCCTCTTCCCTGCATCTTGCTGTACTTAAAAGGCCATCCTGATCCTTGTAACAGAGACACCCCCCCCCCTTAATCTATGCACCCAAACAGTCTGAAATTAAGTTAAGCCACGTCATCATTACACTGCTCCTTTAAAAGAAAACACAAGCTCTCAACAGGACCATCAAATTAAAGACAAACAATCCTCTGGCAATGAGGAGTCAAGGCAGTCACATGTGAAGTAATATGACTGCTCCTTGTCGCCCAGGGCGACCTGCAGGTCCCAGCAGTTTGCTAATGCTCCAAAAAGGACCAATGCTGTTGCAGAGTTTAGGCCACATAAGGCCAGGACACACCCACTTGTTGACAGGTTGGTGGGCCAAATTTCAGAGTTTCTTCAGAACTGCCTGCTCCGTGTACCCAATTTACAGGAAGCGTTTGATATGGTCAAAAACTACAATCCACATCATAATATGAATAACCGACAGTATATTTTATTAAATATATAAATCAGTCCAGGTCCAATGAATAACAAATAAGCCATGCTTTACCTTGCCTGTTCTCTGCTGCTGAGATGTAGGGGTCTGTAGATGTATCCACTGTTGAATTCAATGACTAAGATGAAACAAGGGCATACATTGCCACTAAATTTGCCACTAAAAGTCAGCACTCAGAGCCTTTTTGCCTAAGCTGTAGGAAAAGATGTGAGTGTCTGAAGCTCACCTTGTGGCCATCCAAAATTTGATAACAAAATTCAGGACAACACAAGTTTTTACAAACTGTGAAAAAACCAAAACCAACCACTATGCCCACCATGAAATTGGAATGGGGGTTATTGTCTCGTTTGGGCACTCTGCCAAAAAAAAGGCCTCCGTTTGTTTAAATAACAGAAAGCTTCCGCAATAAAGACAAGGCTTTGAGTCTCTGTTGGCAGGGGTCCCGCAGTCTTGAATTGGTTTTTCGGTTTACCAGGAGAGGCCGGGCCGGTGAAGTTGGAGGAGGAGGACGTGCCCACCGCGGTCGTCGAGCCCAGTTTGGCTTTTGCAGCTGCGGTTCATTAACAGACCGCGACACACCTGTAGAGTTGCGTTAACCTCCATTTGACGGCCAGGTGCTACCGCAACCCAAACCCTCGTCGGCGTTCTGCGGAAAGGCCAATTGCCCTTTTATCTACAGGGAAATCCCACGGGAATCTCACTTCAAAGCCGCGCAATCCTCCATAAAATCAACTAAATAAAAGGGGCCCATGTTTCCAAATGTCTGGGAAACCACATGTAATTAAAGGAATGAGAGGAAAAAGTATATTTCGCGAGACATATATTTGACAAAGCAAAACCCCGAATCAGCACCTCCTCTCATCTCAACCACAGACAACCTCTGGGTAATGTAGTGTGTGTGGTATAGGCTTAAAGCAAATTTTTGTGGATGAAAGTTAACAGTTTCTATTTTTCACAATTGACTTTAATATTGCTAATATTAATTAATGTCAGTGCATATTATTCAGATAAAAATGATTTGTTAAACATTGCTAAATTGCTCTAGCTTCATTTTCATCTCACGCTCATCACCCTACACACTTCTACTGGATTGGTTACGAATACAATGAACTTGCATAATTGTTCAGACAAGGAGGCGCCCGACACAGAAACAGCTGATCCTGCAGTATATAACCCCGCAGTGCCTCGAGAGTAAAGCAACTGAGAATTCCAAATGCACAGAGACTGGCTGAACTCAAGAGCCTATAAAGCAGATAATGACAGCCAAGCTCCCCTGATAGAGTGTTCAAATCTGCGATAGAACAGACCCTGAGCTCTGGCCCTCCCAAGACAGGACTTAGGTGCTTGAAAGCAGATAACTCTTATTTTGAGCCACATGTGGCAGGCTCAGCTATCACTGGCAGATAGGACTTCATGTGAAGACAGTTGGAACTGCCTGAGTGCAAAGAGACATTGGGCGTTGTTTGGGTGATTATTTTGATGATGGTAACTTCCTCAGTAGTTTTGTTCAGAGTAAGGACATGCCTATGATTAATTTTTAATTGATTTCAGCAGAGACTTAGCAGAAGCTTAGAATAACCTGCAGAACTCACTCATTTGGGACTTCTGCAAGCATTCCAACAGCCCCATCTAGAGTCCCTAAGAGAGGGTCCCTGCTGCGATGTTGCCAGATGCTTTTCACATTCATTACCTAAATATTTATCAAAAATCCCCCAAAGTCAACTGACTCCCATTCAAATGTTTTTACACATTGCCAGCATTAACTCCGTTAAATGTTTCTAAAGCCCCCATTGTTTTTTTCCTTCTTTTTTCCAAATCCCTACATTTTAACAAAAATCCACACTCTGGCAACCCTGCCCAGGCAGATCACGGAGAACAAATCTCTTTAAAAGAGAAAACAGGACTCAGAAGAGGAAGTCTCTAAAGGAGACAGGTCTCAGAACAGCATGTCTTTAGAAGCGCATATCCGCTACGTGTTGTTTTTCCTGGGGAAAGGTTACATTTTTGCGTTTTTTGTCCTTAGTAATGGTTATAAAAACATTACCAGATAAATGTCCTGCCTGCATGTTCCTAAGCAACAAACAAACTATTGTAGGCATGAATGTGGGTCTGTCGTCACTGATGTTGGCAGGAAACAGCACTAGAGAGGAGTGAAAATAAGCAGACTATTCACAAAGCTGCACTGACCTCCATTACACAAAACTGTGAGAAAATGTGTCTGACGAGCATTCTTCACCGCCACCTCATTACTCTAATCCGGGGCTGCCCAACCCTGTTCCTGGAGAGCTACCGTCCTGTAGGTTCTCTCTCCAACCCTAATTTGGCACACCTGATTCTACTAATTAGCAGCTCAACAAGATCCGCAGCTGTTGAACGAGGTGTGCTTTGTTAGGCGTGGAGTGAAAACATACAGGATGGAGGTAGTCCTCCAGGAACAGGGTTTGGCAGCCCTGCTCTAAGCTCTCAGCTTCTGCCGTCATCTGAAACGGGTCGCCCGTACTTATTAACACCAAAACGATGATTATCCGGGCAGCTTGCGCAAAGGCCCCAGAAGAGTAATGGAAAAGGGCGTGAGGGGGCACGCCAGGGAACGTAAAAAAAATAGGAAAAAACGCCCAGTACTCGTCCCCCTGCATTTTTCAAACCCGGTTCAGTCACATTGTGTTCACTACTGCACATTTGAGACTGTCCTTTACAGAATCTAACGCCCAGCAAAGTGGATAGACCCATTTCGGTGCCCACACAGTGCATAACAGTGAATGGTGGTCAGACAGGCTGGCCCCTCCCCCGTAATAAATCCCGTTCAAGGCTTTATGGCCCAATCTGACGAGTTGTTTCACAGTGAGATAAAAACATGACCTTATTACGCGTTTTGGCACCCGCCCTTAAATCAGTAATGTAAGCTGTTTCTAGAATGGACTACATCGGGAGAGAGATTTATGAAGCAAGGTATATCAGTTCAATCAAAAAATATATAAATCAAAAGATCGTCTTTGTGTCTTGGTTGGACAAGACTAGTGAGGAGTGGAAAAATTAAGGTGCGTGATATCCTATATCTATGAGAGGTACTGCTGTATTATCTTTGTAGACAGCAGCTCTATTCTGGTTAAGTTTACATATCACAATGTTTATATAAACATCAAGGCATGATTAAATATGCACATAACTCTGCCAAATTTAAGAAATACTGGTGTGAAGAGATATTACTACATATAATTTTTATATTCATTGTGGTCATGCAACTTTTCTTAAAATGCTCTTGACACCATGATAAAATACTGAAGTCCTCACAAGGAAAATAATTTTGAATGGAAATGAATTGTGTGTTTGTGAGCTGTTTAAGTGAAAGTGTTATTAAAGCACCACGCGCACTACAATACGCAACACAGGTAATCCTTTGTGCGGCGAACAAAACAGCTCCGGCGAAAAGGGGGCTTCGGCCGTCCAATATTGAAGGCGGTCATCTCCCGAGCCCAGTTCTGGAATGCTAATCTGGCTCAGATATCCCTATTTTAGGAATGCGTTTTATCTGTTCAAACGCGGCCGCGGTCGTAACTGACAGCCTGCGCGAGCCACAGAAACGCAGCCTCGGAAGGAAAGACCGCTTCACTCGCTGTTAGCACGGCCCAGCTGCAGGAATGCAAGCCTTCAATTACCCCCAGGAAACGCTCGGCCATGACGGCTATTTTTACATGCCCAGATTTCTGCGGCACTTGCGAAACAAACGGGAGCCGAGTAAACAACAGCAAAAGGAAGAAACAATTGCTTTGAAGCACATGTTGCTTTAATTACCTCCAGCGTTCCACTTCGGGGAAATGATTTGACTTCAATTCCCAAAAGCGCACTGAAATGTTACCAACACATTAAAGTGAAACACGAATATATTACTAATCTTCGAATTATTACCTGCTTTCATATTTGTGAATGACAACATGTTAATTTGGTTTCACAATATAGGTGTAGACATAGCAGATGCTGTGCTAAGTTGTTGGTAAGCAACCCACCATTTCACAAGGTGAACAATTCACAATCACAAGGTCAACTATTCACCCTCAGGAGGCATTCACCATTAGGTCTCTGTTGAACTGCTGTCAAACCAGCAAACATTTTTTAAAATCTTGTCAAGCCAGTTTCCTCATGGCTTCAAAAGTACCCTCCATCTGCTTCCAGTTTATCACACAATTATTGTTAAAGTCTGTTAAATTCCACATTATTATATAAAAATGTTGTGCTATTTTACAGCACCCCTTTAACTGTTTATGCTTCTTTTGGAAACACACTAAAAGCAAACACACTCCTCTAAACTTCTATGTCTGGCAACACTGCCCTCTAGAGGGGAAGTTACTTAAATCGCGTAGTAACAGGAGCTGAGTCCACAGCAGGTGCACTACGGAGTCGCTAAACACATTCAGGCATACAGCAACAGCTCATGCATAAAGCCCCACTCTCAGATGTTTACAAGCACGTGCACTGCCTCAATAAATAAATTAGTAAATAATAATTAATAATTGCATTCAATCTCACAAGACTTGCTTTTGCAATACTGTGAATCCTCAATTATTCACAGCTTGTGCACAAACATGAAGATGGCAAAAGAAAGGAAAGCACAAGTTAAGACAGGAGATGAGAGTTAGTGGCTACATCCCTGGATACATATAGCAAAATGAAAAGCAAACACAAACAATTGTGGCCTGGCTACATCCACCTCCCGCACTGCATTCTTACCTTGATATTCTGTGAAGAAGAGAAGATTAAGAAAGAGAGAGCAAAGCTAGAGTGGTGAGAGGGACCGGACCAGCAGGGCACACGAGCCAGTGCTTTAAGCCCCCCCCTAGTTCAGAGAAAGCAGAGCGGCTGCTAGCGCTGAGCGAACCGCGCTATCTGCACGTTTTTGTTATCTGCTCCCTGCCCCGCTGCACTTGGCCACGGACCGGCTGGAGCCACGTATTTGTTTTGCACTTGAGCGTAGCTGGGCAGTGGGGGGTGGGGGGGGGGCAGGGTTAGTCACCCCCGGCCAGCCGCTGGGGGGGGACACGCTCCCGACAGGAAGAGAGAGTGCTAGCGAGCTCACTCATGCCAGCAGGACATTCCCGCTATCATACAAAACACTCCAAAGTAAACAAAACCAGAGAGAGGGGAAAACAACGAACAAAAAAGTATCCTGTACTGAATAACAAGGAAAAAACATTATACACTGAAATATTTCTCATTTTAAAACAGAGGATTCTTTTTAATTCACTTTCAGCTTTCCTTTTCAATCACGTTCCAAGCTGTATAACAGAAAGTCTGACCTTTCTGTGAAATTTTTATCCCACACATGCATCTCCAAAACAGGAAACGTGCCTCTCCAAACCGATCAAAAATCTTAAAAAGAGGTGGGGGCTGCAATGACATAATTCCCAAGAGATGTCCGAGGTTAACTGAACCAAACAAAAGACAATACGTACATCGGACACATCAGAGAACAAAGGGGTAAAGCGTGGGATCTCCCAACACAACTTCACTGTTAGTCACTGGTCCAGCCTACACCCAGAGAAAAGGCCATGCAGACCCAGACGTGTTACCACAGCATCAACCCAACGGAATCTCACACACAGAAAAAAAAGGGGGGGAGTGGGGGCAAAACCATTATCCATCAATCTAAGTTCCCCACAAATATACGATCCAAGAACTGAAAATGGGGGAATGTGTAAACAGTGCTACAGTGGCTGTGCTACAACGTAGGATGTGCGAAATCTGAATTTGGATGAGGACATTTAAACAAAAGTATTCAATTCAATTAGAGTTAAAACAATGCTAGGCTGGCTTTTCCAAACCTTCCGCCCCCCCCCCAAATAAACAAGCCTACAGATACATGACGTCAATCAAACCCCCGGCGAACAATCCGAGGAATTTTCCGCGCTGAACACACACCTCGTCAGCCTTCGTTAAAAACCTCCCTCCGCAGGGCCGCTCGTTTGCCAAGCGGGCGGGGACCTCGCGGGACGGACGGGGGTGTTAATGAGCGGGGGCCATTCTTCCCCAATTACCCCGGAGAAATGCGCGGAGCGGGCATCGTCCCGCGCCTGGCACACACCACACAGCGGCCCGGCCCCCCGAGGTCCCGCCAATTATCGCCAGGAGGCGGGAGGGCAGCGGCGCTGGAGGGGCAGCTCCGAGCTGACACGTCGCACGTTGCGGGCTAAAGTTCAGCGAGACGCAACGGGGGGAAAACCGCGACGCTGCGGGGCCCCGGAGAGGCCGGCGAAGCGCCGTTACATAACCCCGACACCGCCCTCCGCCGTGCCGAGGGGGCGTGGGACGGGATTATTCCTGAACACGGGGGGACGGAGCGTTAAGTTGCCGCGGAGAAAGGCCGCCGAGATCAATCGTTGCCCCCCGACCCCCCCACTGTTTCCTTTCCCTGAAGGCACATCCTGCACCCGTTCCGCCTGTCCGAAATCAGCGCGGCAGACGTATCCCCTGAGCCGTAGCCGTGGAATCGCCGCGGAAACGGCCGACCGGCCCCCCTTTTCACGGTGCGCTGTGGGCAGGACGCGGGAACCAGAGGCCGAGAAGGAGCGCTTCCGAACACGGCGCTTTCTCTCCGCCACCGCCGAGCGCTCAGAAACCCCGCCGCACAAACGCAGGTGGCAGGTGAGGCCATCGCGTGGGACGCGCAGCACAATGAGCGCTTAAGGTTAACGCGGGCTGGCGTTCATTTGCAGCTCGTCTGACACCGGGATTATCCCCTGCTTCGCCCCGTATCGTTGGGCGCATCTTGGAAAGGCTGACCTATTGTCTTTCTCTGATTTCATATTCCAGCCCTGAACCGCTTATTTATTCACCTCCATCTGGTGACTAGACCAGATGTCCCGGCCAGCTTGAACACCTTTCGCCTTTGTTCATCTCGCGGGCTCGTCCGTTAGCTGCGCTGAAAGCACCCAGCTTTTGTTCTCAAAAAAAAAAGAGGATATTGGAGCATGTGTTCTTATGGCGTGGCAACAATGTAATGGATTATTAAGTGGCTTTAATTCCATCCATCATGACATCGGGAAAGACAACCACAGTCAGCCTGTTCAATACAGGAAATATAACATAAGGCTGATAAAAATCTGTTTGGGGTCCAATAACCCGAGATACCTTTTAATTATATTTTTTAATTACAACTACGTAATGTATTTAATTCAATGGCTTTCATCCCACAAAAAATTGTACCAATGCAATGTACCTTTCAAAGTTTGCAAATAGTATTAACTCAACAGAATAACAAAACCCTGCAAAACTCACAGTGAAGTCTACTCAAGCAGTGAATGCTTTTGAATGTCAGCGGAAAAAAAAAAACTATTTGGTCACGACTCAACAGCCATGGTCTCTCCTGTCAAACCACCGGCATTTCAGACCCCAGTTCCAAACACATGCCACAATGAGTTCCTTTCTTGAGAATTCTAGTGTCACACAGAAACATTACAAATAAAAAAAACCTAAAATAAAACTTCCTCAAATCTGAATTCACATTCAAGGGGACGTTTTTTTTCAGTCCACATTCGGAACGGACTACTGGTTCTGCAAAACATAACTTTCAAAAGTTATGTTAAAAAACAGAGACACAGCCCAAGCTCAATGCAAAGATTTCCTCAGAGAGAAACAGACAGAGCTAATCCCATTTGGGTCTCAGTAAAATGATTTGTTCCAGTTCTCCCGGGATGGGACAGGCTGTATGGGATCCATCTGGGATGGACACTCCGGATAGGGAAGCCCTAAGCCTGTGTGTCCCGTGGGGGAGGGGGCAGGGGGCTCCCTTCCGCCGGCCTTTTGTGCAGCGCCCCACTTCCCCCTGGGGCAGAGCGGCCCGTTGTCCTCCCTGACAGCCTCTCGACTGCACTTCGTCACGTCACGTCGCTTTGTGCCAAAACGCATTTTCAACGGCGCGCGCACACACACAAATAAAAAAAACCACAAAATAAAATAACACAGGACAAATGTTATTTGCTTCTGGTACTAAAGCACAGGAAATGGGTGGGCTGGCATTGCAACAAAGGAAAGCAGCGATTGCAGCAGGTAAGTATGGACCGGTGCGCTAATAAACTCAATAAAAATACCCACGCAGCTCGCCAGGTGTACTGGTCCGACTGTGTATTCCATCTCACCAACAGGAAGTTACACGTGATCACCCAGTGTTACAAATATGCTTCACCTTGCTTTGATTATTTGGCTGTTAGCCAGAAGAATAATTTGATATATTTATTCAAGACTAGCACAGGTAACAATAAAACTGGCACATTTGGACCTTGCAACATAATTTTATTAACCAAAAACTAAATCTCCGATTGATCCATTCTTACGATCAATGCAAATGGTCTGAATAATCAAAACATTGTGTCGAGTTCTGATTTAAGTTTCAGATAAGGACAGCAGCTTTTCCGTGAGGTCTGTTTGATTCAGAATTTGGGTCGCAGTTGTGCTGAAAGGCCCGGGACGAGATGGTCTTGCGGTTGACAATGTGTCGGAAGCACCCGGAATCCCATTCATGTAACCGGCACGGTCACAAAGGACCTCTGTCTTTGCGCATAAACTTGAGCAGAAGAGGAAGTCATTAAAACAGAGCATGGCCACTTCAACCACCACATCTCTACCTTTTCTGCAGAGATAGGTGGGTGAAAGAACGACTTATTTTATAAACAAATTGCCTGGTGCAAATTACCTGCAATTTCCAAATGCTGTAGCTAAAATAGCCAATTGGCTTATAGCTTCTCTCACCTGTTTTTGTTTTTGTGTTAAAATACATACCTAAAAAACTGATGAAAAGCTATAGCCTAACTATTTGATTTCATTTGGCCTCTGTAAGGTCCACCCAGAGACTAACATACAATGTAATCATGTATATATCATTAATGTATAATACAGACCTTCTGAATCTTTTAATCTTTTATGCAATTTTAAAAACAATGGAAAACACTGAATAATGTTGACATTAACCCATATATAAATGTTCGGGGGATTTATCTATATTGTTGTTTTGTGTATTCAGGGCCGAGTGGAAGAGCCATTCCGGATGCAAGAAATGAGCATAAAGTAATAGAAAAAAATATATTCTCCTTGAACATGATTATTGTGGCGTTCAATTTCATTTCAAATACTTTACTGGGGAACGTGAAGAAGAAACTCGATTACTTGCATCTTTCTTGGTACATGATTTGCAAAAAACTGAAACCTATAAACAAAAACCCCCCCAAAGAATCTCAGCAAAACAAACAAAAAAAAAAAACAGAAAAACAGCCTCACATATCTCTGTGTTTACTTCAAGTGGAAAGCCCATCCTTGCTTTGTGTGCTGCCCTGTGGGGCTCAAACACAATGAGCCCGAACTCAAGCTTAGGCTTAAACTAAAGCTATGGGGTGAAAAGGCCCATCAGGCGACTGCCACATCCCATGTCAGCCCTGCGTTTCCACAAGTCACGTCTCAAAGGGAGGAGGCTAATCCGGAGTGTCAATAAATGAAGAAGCTAAAGCGGCGTGTGTGAGAAAGCCAAAAACGCGTGAATGGGGAATGTGGGGAGAAAGGACGCGTTTGCGCATCTGCGTTTGTGTGTGAGAGACAGGGGTGGGGGAGAGAATGAGAGAGAGAAAGAGAGGGAGAGAGAGAGATTGATGCGACTCACCTGGCCAGGAGAGGAGAGGAGAGGAATGCTCGCTAAATTCAGATCTCGCCAAGATCTCCAGACCGGCCGGTGGAGCAGGACAGAATCCGTTTCATAGGACAGACATCAGGACCTGGGAACACAAGACAGCCGGTCAAAATGGGGAGGAAAAAACCTCATTTATCTTTTTATCATCACTTCTGTGATCACAGGAAATCACAGCAGCAACCCACTATAAAAGCCATACCAAGAGCAGTAAGGCTACATACGACAGTTTATCCAGAGATAATGTTTGCCATTGGTAATAATGTCCTTAAAACACTTAACACTGAAAAGCGTGATCACAGCATTAATGTAGTTGGGTTTCCATACAGGCCTACATTCTTTAAGTTAAGGTAGTAGCATTTTGAGATTCAATTACAAGAGGCCAGAACATAAAGAATTACATCACATGCATCAACTCCAGCACCACTGTTAAAACCGTTTAACTCCTCTACAACAGACCACAGAGTCAATGTCGTCTTACAATGCATTCCAGTGGAACAAAACGAGGGGTCGGCAGGTCAAAAGGCTGTAAAAGTATTAACATGTCATCAGCCCACAATATATAATCAATTGTTCTGACTTGAAAAGAAGGGAGCTCGTGCCCCTTCAGGAATCATATTTCTGTAATAACTGATCTCCAGGGAGCAGACAGTAGTTACATTGTGACCCGGGGTCACTGCCACAGAGGCTGGAGGGAGAGCCAGAAATCTACTCGGCTTCTTTCTTTGGGGGAATATGCAGCCATTTCAGTGCTGCCCTTGCCTCAAGCTCCCAGAGTTCATTGCCAAGTCAAAGCCTAGCAAGTGTTCAGGTTAATTCAAGCCCATAATCTGAGTCCATAATCTGTTTATTATAAAATATCAATGGGTGTCCACATTGGTAGATTGATAAAGTTCCATTTTTGACAGAGTCCTTTTTTTTTGCTAAAAAATATTACAGCACTCTTGTATACATACAAACTGATGACCACACAGATGCACACACACACACACAAGCACGTTCTCCCCTATAAAGTTAATTAATAATAAATGATTATGACCTTCCTGCATAGGAGTGCATGAGAATGAAGCAGCATACAGTCTTAGTGAATGACCACAGATCACCGATCAAATTAAGTAGTGCATCTCTCAAAATACAAGCCTGTCATGCTTACTCCTCAAAGTATTTACATTTCATTTATTTGGGAGATGCATTTGTCCAAAGCGATGTATAATAAGGGCATACTGAATGTCATTGGAACAACTACAAAAGCAGGTTTAATAAGGTATTTACAGGGACACTGAGACCTACTCCCCTCCTTTGTGCATGAACATCAGGCTGACTCAAGGCCCTCATTCTGCATCATTATAAGAGTCTGTAATTGAGCATTATGATTGCGTCCAAGTGAACCACACTCTGGTGAGCGAGTGGTCTGGACGTGCTCCTCATTCACACAGTATTTGTGAAACCTTTGGTTTTGTTGTGGTTCGACTGTCTACTTAATACTGTGAACTTTAGACTTTGCACCAATGCCGTCCAAACAAAACATAAAGCGGGAACCCCATACTGATATGCAAAGGATGTTTTTCTACATGGTTCTTAGGGTTCCAAGGGATCAGAGACCTATCTCTGGCAGTAAGGGAGACACCAACATAAGATGGGAAGCAGTCTTTTCTCCATCCACTCTAATGAAAACATCCTCCTGGAAGCAACCACTGAGCACATCATTGTCTGAGGGCGATAGACAATTCCATGACATGGTTTAGAACGCTCAGTTCTCTCAGCAATGTGAGCACCTGGTCCATAACATAAAGCGTATCAAATTTTATGGTTTTTTTTTTTTTTGTCCGGAGTTCCCCTTTAATCTAATTTAGAGTGTAATTTGTACCCGAAGGCTGCCACTCTGGCCAAGTCCCAAGGCGGAGGAATTTTTAATTAAGACACCAAGCTGTGTGGCTCTTTCAGAACACAGCTGTATTTGGTGAAGAGGGGTTTTGCTGAGGTCCAGGCTCTGAAAGGCCTGCGGCACACAGTGGGGCAGGGGCCAACTGACATCCTCACAAAAACCTTCAAATTAAGAGCAAAAGCACCAGGGGCAAACAGCAAAAAAGGGCTTTAAATGGAGACCAATATGTTCATTAACTACTGTGTGAAATCGGTAAATTTGGGTGCTTCTTCCATGTTTCAGGACATGTTTTCCACCTCTCTAATATTGGACTGCATTATTATTATTAGTTTTTAAATACATAGGCTAACTAATGAAGGAAGCACATGCTAGTGCTCTCCCAGCCAAACTGAGCAGGACACACCGCAAGCTGCAATTGGCCATTGGGAGAAAAAACAGCGACTGATGTGGCCAGAGGCTCCCATGTGACCCTGCGGCAGAAGGGCGGACTCGCCGACACAGGTGCTACCTGGGCACGGTCCGTCCTGTTCTCAAATGTCAGCTTCGCTTCATGATAACGCTCGGAGATTAGCAGCTCATATCCACGGTTCGGGGCAGACCAGAGAAACAAGGCCCTCCATTCACGGAACGTCCATCGACGCTCATCGCCAGATGAGTCAGCAAAAGCTGAGCTTCTCGCCCAGAGAGGGGGGCAAACATTACTTTATTACCCTGCATCCAGCGTCTAAGGGCACAAGGTCAGCCATTACGGTAACATTAGCCACAAAGAACACAAACTGTTATGAGGTCAGTGACCGAGTGGCAATAATCCAGAGTATACCAAATCCAAAAGACAGCACTAAATGAATCCTTTCATATGCAAATTCGCAATACCATCATTGAAAAAATTATTGCACACAAGCAGAACAAACGACCAAGAAGTAATGCTGATGACTCCAACCAATTTCGTAGAATGTATGCTGAAATATACCGGACTTAACTAACTTTAAAAAGTGAATGCTGAAGCATTGGGCGGAGCCTATTATCTGGTTCTCCTTCATATTGAAGTTTCGGAGAGGTCAAAAACATTTACAACCATTGTGGAAATCCCAAATAAAGATTTTTTAAAATATGGCACATGAAAAAATGAGCTGACAAATAGAGAGAGCTTTTGAGCAATATGCCACGTCTCTGTGGTGATGAATTCAGGTGAACTTCAGGTACTTCTCGCCTTTACTCTTTAGGGGAGTGAAGCCCTCCATTTCTCCTTCTCTGGCCTTCAGATTAATAAGGAAAATGATGAAGATCCACAATGCTGCAGCACAGCTGGTACTTTAAGCTAATTCCCTCTCTGATGGCCCTGCTCAGTGAAGATGCAATACACCTCAGGGTGCAGATTAAAACTCTTCATCATTGCCTGTAATGGACTGACCATCCTGCTAAAAACAAAGACTGACTTGACTTGCTTTCACTTATTGCATCCTACTGACAACGCAACCATTTGCATATCAGTTCCAGTTTAGCACCACTGATCTCAGACTTTACATGAACAATATGAGAAACACTACATAATCTACAGTGAGGTCGTATACAATGGTGACCAATGAAAGAAGGTGGGGTTATTTTTTAATTAATGTTCAACAACAAACTCAAGGTGGATTTTATTTTTTAACTTTTGGCAGTTTCTGCTAATGTTTCTCTTATTGCAGTGGACCTGTCTACAAGACTCCCCAGTTTAAAACATGCAAGACATTCTCATCGGACAGTGTGTGCAAAATACGGTCACAATGTCAAGGTTTCGCAGCTCAGCTAGGCCGCGGTGCAAAATTGCTAACCGCGCATAACCTACAGCTCGCCAAAGCACCAGGCCAGACAGGCACTCCTTCCGCAAACAGACATCCAATATGCCTACTGCCGCATTGTTCGAAAGCCTGGGGGTGGCTGTGGCCCCTTTGAGAGAAAACTTTTAAAGAGTCATCCAGGAAAACTCTTGGTGCATAAACCAGTTTAGCGGGACTGCGCGCTAGGACGCTAACGGGCCTACGCGCCATCCTCGGCCATTTGAGCAGGACCCGTCCTCCCTCGGACGGGGCTCCGTGATGCGAAGAGCGCATCGACAGGGAAGCCCGTTGCCAAGGTGAGCCTCCCCCCTTTATTTGCGAAAACAGAAACCTGAGACGGCCATTATCGGCAGGGCTTCAGCGCAGGCTGAAAACCAGGCACAAAACCGCAAATGCTAAGCTAACGCTGCGCTGCTGAGCTACACTGACTGAACTGTACAGAGCTCCTGTGCCAACTGAGATCCTTTCAAAGTGTGAACAATTCCAACCGGTCTTAAATATAGGACCCACCAGATATAATCATGGGGGTCAGTGAAATTCACGCATCTTTGAAACAAGCCAATGCTGCAGAAAGGTTTGACCATGAGTGCGGAAAATACTGGCAAAAAACACCTGACATTGGAACACAATAGACAAATGTATCTCACCTCAAGCTAAGAGAGAAGGGTCATTGACCTGTGATACAAAAATGCTGCTCTGCGGCCTAAAATTTTGTTTAGCCAGCTCCAGTCCCACAAAAACTGCAACCACCTCCCACGTGGCTGAGAAGTGGTGGAACACTTCAATTTATTGCACAGTGATTAAAATACGATCCCCCAAGGGGGGGTTTGCTTGGTGCAACCCTCAATCAGTGAACCAAGCATAGCAGAAGAAGCCTTCAGTCTAAAGAGGTGACACAAGATTAAAGGGTGTCTCATTTAGAGGCTCTCCTATAAGGTCTGTGAGTGGGGGGGGGTTCACCGCTGACGAGAATAGCTCAGAAGCCAGTCTTACTCAGAAGCCAATCTTTAGTGCAAACAGAACAAACCAGACCCAAAGTGCACTCTAGATTCAACGGTTAATTGAAAAATAACAGCTGTCACACTGTTCTGAGGAAAACTAAAGCTGGCAGGCCAAACTCATGCAGCTGAAAGTAGCACACTCGTGGTCCAAAACTCAGCAGGAGGACTTGTGAATGACTGAAAAACAAATCCCCTCAAACTCACACAAAAAAACTGCACCAATATTAGAAGAGTCATCCCGCGCAGTCGTTCGCGAGAATAACTTCTTCCCAATTCGGAACGAGGACCCCCAGTGCGCCCTCGAGGACCCCTTTCATTATGCGAGAGCTGTCCCGCGACGGTCAGAATTTAAATCCGCCAACAGCTGCGGACAAGCCCCCCCTCTGTTCGGGGAAGCGGGGGCGGTTGGCAGGGCCCGGACCGGCACTTTCTTGGACGGCTCGGGTTCCTCGTTTATGCCAACCCAGGCAACTTTCACAGGCCCCTTTATGAGGGAGGAGGAAGAGGCGCACCGGACCCTTGATGCTGCGCGTGAGAAACAGCACGTTACCCCCAACCCAAAACCCCCCCTCCCCCCCAGGGCTCACACCCAGAGAGCAGAGAAAAAATAAAACGAATTAGCCTGGGTTCCTTCAAAGAGCTGTAATTATAGGGAGCTTTCGTGTGAATCTTAAAGTGTTAGAGGAACCATGGAGGGGATTCACTCATCCACCCAGTATGGACTCACTTTGTTTAAAAGAAAAAAAGTCTAAACTTCTCTTTGAACAGGCACAGTTGCAAACTTACATGATTTAAATGTACAGTGAAATTGTAGTTTCAGTTCAGTTAAAATGTGTAGTTCAAGTTTTTGGCACTGCACTCAATTCAAATGGGTCATGGATAAACTTGTAACTGGGCACCCATTACAAGGCAAAGCTTAAAAGCTACTGCACAGAACAAACAATACACAAAGCCCAGCAGCCGATCTCAAAAGTAATTCCCGTGCTTTGCACACAAGTATTACACAAAAATGACGATTAGGCTACCCATAAACACCACAGTGATGAAAAACCTCAAAGGGACCAAAATGGGAGGTAAAAGGGTTAAAAACTCACCGTGCCGTGCTCTCCCAGGCGCTGCTTAGCCCCAGCCTTAAAGCGCATTACCCATTCAGTTCCGTTCCCGCGGCACTGACAGCGCAGTGTCGGCACGGTAACCCCTCGGCAGAGGCAGAGCGGTAACCCGAGCGCGCTGGGAAGGATTGGGACACGGGCGCCTCGCAGCTGACACGTGAGGACCGCGGCGGCCCCGGCGGGCGAGCGAGCGAGGTCTCGCGCGAGTCCCCCGCCCCCCCAGAGCGCGGACGTACGCATTCCTCAGTGCGCCACTACTCCGCCTGGGGCACCGACGAACGCGATTCCCTCCTCATTAGGGCAAACGCGATCCGTACGAAATCCGCGCATATTATATCACAACCGTTTCTACGTTTTTTCCTCTTTTGCCTGCAGCCAAACGTCACAAACATAATTCACTGCATCGTTAGACTGAGAGGTATCACCTATTTTTGCGCATTTTTAAAAATGTATTTCAGAACATTTGCTGCCTAAAGGGAAAGAAATTGGCTCATTGCATGCAATGTAAGTTAGGCAACAGTCCATTAGATATGGAAATGTATAATTTACGTGAGAAGTTGCAGTTTGCTTCTCAAAGAGCTTCAAGGCAGTCATCTTGTTTGTTTTTCATAGGCTAGCCATAGCCTATGTTCAGTTTCATATTCAACACTGCAGGCATTTCCATCCTTCAATATACTCCAGACATTAAGAGTACTTCAAAGTCATTAGACTTCACAGGACAGGGCAGCGTAATTTAATTGGTCAAGGGTAACTTTCAACAGCCCACTGTAAGTTTTAAAATCCCGCTGTGCAAAGACAATAATTTTGGATGAGCCTGATTGTGCCTTTTCCCAAACTACGAAGCGTGTGCATTCAGGCCACCTTCCTTTCAGGTTCTCTTTTTTCATGCAATTAGCCTCCGTGAATAAATTCAATGATAACAGTGGGGGATGAGGGTCTGCCAAGCTTATTTTGCATGGCTACAGAAAATTCACTCCAAGCGCCGTGAACTTTAACCACAAGTATAGTATAGTATCGCACTGCATAGTACAGAAGTAACTAATTGGGCTCCGCACTTGGCATTTCTCTTGCCCTATACAGACTTCACTCAATCAACAAGAGCTATCAAAACACTCAATTATAACGACCCTAGTCAAGCAGCGTGCCGTAAAACTTTCCCATAGGGCATCTTTTCAAGGCGGAATTAAAGGGCGGTTTATTTTAGCAGGTCTTCACAGTGCTCCTGATTGGCTAGGTCAGACAACCCACAATGCCTTCACTGTATCTCCGCCATGGGAATCGGACAGCTGTCCAAGCCTGAAGAGCACCTACTTCAACAGGACACAATATCAAACCCCTTCCCCCGCTCCCACCTCACCCCTCCACCGTGCAATGGAAAAACAAGACCAGTCAACTGAAGGTTTTAGATTTATTTATGAAAACCCACTTTAGTTTTGTTAAAAGTAAAAATAAATAAATGTGACTAGCCAGGATGATCATAAAACTAAGCTTTAACTTGTTAGTAACTAGGCTATATGTGGACAAGCAAATGTGGAAGGTAAGTGCCAAACTCAATTAAATTAAAAACACAGTTTCACCAGGTCTATTTCTATTTGTTTTTTGACTCGATTGTTATGTTGCCATTTTCTCAAAGAAAACTTCAAAGCGGGGAATGTAAGACCTAAAGACCCTCGCAATAGCTGAGAGGTGTACTTCAGACACAATACACCTTGTTTAAAAGCATGCAATCGCATTTTAAAAAGCCGTGAAAGAGAGTAGTTCAGAGACTGAAGTTTAATTTTAAAAATTTCATATTTAAATTTGTGTTTTGATGCTTTGAATTTTGTTTTACCATGTGTCATTTCTTCTTTAATTCTTTCCGATACTTGTTATTTAATTTTTTTTTTTAATGTACCTACACTCATTGCAATTTGCAGTTGAGACTGGCTTTTAGGCTGGGTTTGGTCCCTGAAGTCCTTTGAAATCTTTTCATGTTGTCTTTCAAGGCTCTGTTCAACTTAAAGGAGTCTCCATTTCCATCCTTCCCCCCAAGGTTGTTCAAACAGTGTCTGTTTTTTTTCTAGGTTTTCATTCCACCAAAAAAGACTTTCACTAGTGGAAGAGTCACCAGGGCAAATGGTGTAGCAAATGGTGAACTTTCAAAGAGATAGTAAGTGCTGCATCGAACTATGCAGTAAAAGAGCGGGAAGACCTTGAGAGGATGGAAGGAGGAACTTACACATCAAACGGACACCCCAAAATTACTAGCTATACATTTTACCCTTCCTAGTGCTTTGAAAACTAACTTGGAAGGATCTGATTATGTGGCTTTAGCGCTGAAAGTGTTAGCGGTTATAATTTCAAAAATGAATGGCCCGTGATTAAAATTTCAAAAGTTTGGGCTGTTGAAGAAAGGGCTTAACATGACGAAGAACAAAAACATCTCTGTGGCACGGTGGCGTGGGTGTCGCGGCTTGGGTAATCCCAAGCGAGAGAGACCGACCCGCTCTCCTGCACCGCCACAGACCATGTGTGCACTACCAACCTTCTGCAAGTTTAACTCTTTGAAGTGTAGGTTTTTTGGAATGTTCTCCCCCGCCCCCCCAAAATTAAAAGTTAGCATTCTGTAACCTTTGCTTGCACCCAGAATTCCATTTCATTAAGCAGGAAGAATGTGCAGTTAAACTAGTTATGCTTAAGTGTGGAATGATGACGGCTTTTGGTCTGCTTCTAAGAAAAAAAGAGCAGGTGTTTTTGGTTATATAAATGGTTATATAAAAGGCTATTGCTACATCTTCTCAGCTCATTCAGAATACTAATTTTGAGAACCATTTTCTTGTCTAATAGAAGGTCTCCTTATATGTAGCTACATTGTGAATACTGAAGAAGCAAAGGACACAGGCTTGCCGTGAATTGTGGAGACCGTGTGCGGCACTTGAAATAGAGGTTGGTAACCTGAGCCGTCCTCCAGGGTGAAGGCCAGAGGGAGGACAATGTGGATTGGTTTCACTGGTTGTTACAGTCATCTGATTTCAAGGTTCTAACTAAGGCCCTCTGTTGCAAATGCGGCTGAATCCCCTGTAACAATTGAACATCGCCCTGATTGGTCGATACCAATTCAGCTCAGGAACCGGATTGGCTCTTATTTGCCAAATATAATGAAAATTGACCTTATAAGTCAATGCAGCCTTGAAGCTGGAATAGGAACTGCATAATATAAAATGTGTAGTGGACAGCACTGAAATTTTGTTTCCCAAATTTTATTAAAAAAAAAGACTTAATATGATAAAAATGATTCTTATGAAGAAAATTATGCTATACCAACCGTTTGGAAAAATATGAAAAATGTCTTTGCACAATATTATCTCTGCTTCCCAATGCTATAATTTGAAAGAGGAATAAAGTAGCTGTAATCATTACTTACAATGACTTCCTTGAGAGAAGCAATTACAGAACAGACAATTTATTAAGTTACATCACTGTCAGTACAGTACACTTGTATCATCTTCATAAATAATAATTTAATCATACTTTTAATACACTTTTTTGTTTCTCATATAGGCTACTTCCAGTAACTTCACAAGGAGCCTGCAGAGTCATTCTTGAGGACATGTGACTTAGGCGATGCACAGTAGTTCCTTAAAGTGAAGCCCAATCAGCCTCATTTTAAAACCTGTAAATCCAGAAAGTTGGGGCTTAACGAGATGTGTCAAATCCAGTCAGGGCTTTGATCATCAGATAATCGCTTCCTGGTAAATTTCTTTGCAAATATGCCAGTGTTAACCTGGCTACCAGCCCATCACATGGGGGGGATCACCTGATCGGGACAGAGGATGCTTGCTTTGTCTTTTTTAACACACCTAAGTAACCCCCCCAGCTATCTTTTTTTCTATTTTTCAATCCACTTTCAATCTACTAGACCCTGTTTTTTCATTGCAAGGTGTTCAACAACCCTATTAATGGTGAATGTCACTGCACAGCTTAAACTTTTACTCAAAATAATAGTGTGATGTTGCTCTCCCCCCACACTCCCTCTCTCACTATCAACCCACCAACACTACAGTCCAATTCCCCCTTCCACATTAACACAATACGCTTCATTTTCCCTTTCAGACTAAAGCAGTAATTGTGCTATGCTCACATTAATGCAGGCATGACACAGGCCAACGCATCACACACAAAGCTGAACAATGTTCTGCGCAGTGCTAACAGCGCTGTGTTTGCCTTCTTCAGTGTGACCGGTTGGCGAAGTCACACGTGACCACTAGACAAATAGGATTTTCATTCTATTCCGTCCGACTGTTTCTCGAATGACACACCCACTGACGAGAGAATTCCTCGTTCATTGTTCAGCTTTGGAGAGGCTGAGGAAGTTCTGTTCCCTGGAGTTCACAGGGACAGCCTGTTCTTTTGAATCATATAATGGGCGGTATGGGGATTCCGTACCAAAAAGTGATTATTTTTTCTTTGGCATACCATTGCTGCCAACATTTTTCACACTTCCCTATTTTCACCATATAATTGTCACCATTTGTCACCCAGCTCTCTCTGCTTTCTGTGACAGTGGATGTGATTTCTAAACCATAGCGTAGGAAATCTACACTAACTTGAACTGCAATCACCTGCTTTATGGTTTTCAGGAATGAACCAACAAATGTAATCAACCCTCTCTATAGCTGCACAGTCGCGTTCGAATATTATTTGGCCAGAAATGTCACCCTGGACCAGTAAAACAGACCTAATCTTCACAATGTTTCAAGTTTCAAAATCTAACCTCTCTCAAAGTTCCACACGCACGGCCTTTTTAAAACTTTGCAGGAACTCAAGCATAACAGAGCAGTTGGTTATATTTCTCCACCTTTGTACTTGTCAAGTTATATGGAGTGTGTATTATTCCACTCCCACTTTAATTTCCAAGCCACTCAAATAATACAATCTCAGACCAACCTTTGCTCAAGCTTCTGTTGGTCCGATTTAGATCACACCTCACTTGTTGCGTGTATCTTGCATAACCACTCAAAGCAGCTGAGCCGGAGAGTCTGTCCCCGGTGTCTCTCACATTGTAAAGACCGAGTCTCCCCTCCGCTGAGGGGGATTACGGAAACACAGTCATGGCAAGGGCAGATTAGATGAGCAAACAGTTCTAACCAAGCAGCAAAGTGGAAGTAATTTCCCCTAAACTAACACGGGCTGATGGAGCCATTTTACAACGAGGCCCCTTCGGGGCCAGACGGGGCTTTGATCAGCCTGCGCCGAATTCACAGCAAGGCGTAAATTTCGGAGCCTCGGCCCATGTGTCCACAGGGGCCGTACTTAAACATGTAGGCTACGTACACTCCCCCGCCCTCCGGGAGAGCGTCCATACGCCAAACCAACACCACCCGGCGCTTTCCCCTGGGTTACGCCAATGTACTTTGGCGAGGCCTGGAGGCTGGTTCTTCAAGGAGAAAATGCCGCAGGAATGTATGCCCACGACAAACATACGCTGGTTGAGAAAACCGTGCTACAGCAGCCGAGGCTTATCCACCCAGAATGTGCACACTGCTATGTCCTCATAACCTGGGTGTCAAAGGCATAAAGTAAATCCAAGTGTACTCAACTCAGTAGAACTTTCTGGAAACAGCCTACTCAAAATAAAGTTCTAGGCGCAGACAGGCACAATATGGGCTGCGGCCTTCAAGGCTTCAGCTCTGTAATCCTCGCCTACCTTTTGGTCTTGGGCTCGAAGTGCGTAAAGAGCTGCAAAAAGCCTCTTCCGTCAGACCGTACAGCCATTTGCTGACGGGCAGAGGCGTGATTGGAGCGCTGGGGAATTATAGACTGGTGAGAAAGCCAGATCTGATTATTCTGAAATGATGAAAAGGGGAATTAAATGGCAAAAAAGGGGGCCAAGCAGGACCTCGTTCTTTGATATTGCCTCCCGTTATTAAATTATCAAAGGCTAGCATATGATTAGAGATGAAACCAAACTCTTTGTACCGCTGGGAAAATCTCCAAATTCAGAAGGGTCTCTGCCCAGCAAGGCCTCAGAAAAGAACATTGTGCAACTGACACCCTGTGGATGACCAAACTTTATATTCTGCTACCTTGACTATACACACAGAGGAGCACTGTCAACTTTAGATCAGACCCTTATAGGTAAGGGGAAAGAAAGGGGGAAAACTGTTAATTGACTAGAAATTCAACATTATTCCATGACACATCCTGTTATATCTGTTTCTCAAAAAAGTTCCTGTTATAATCACATTTTCAACAACAAAAAAAGAAGAAATAAATAAAAGCTGTGCAATAACTTTTCCCACTGTGTTGATGAATAATTAATCTTCATAAAGAAAGAAATTAAGAGAGGAAACAATCCAGATTAAGTTGTAATTCTGCCCAACGGGAAAATAGGAAATAAGGTTTTTTTTTCTTTAATCTTCCAAAAATACCTGAATCAAGCCATAATTGATAGTGAATAGTCCTTAATTAAATTGACTTTTTCCCACTTTCCACCAAAGCTGAGTGCTCACCGCGTGGTGACTGTTGAGCTCAGCTGGTGGCTGGCCACACTTTTTCAGAAGGGCAGCCCTGCTATTCTGAATTCCAGAATTGACGAAGGTTATTGCAAAAATGTGACAGGCCTAAAATTACTTCCAGGCGTTCCAAAATTAGAGAGTAGAAAAATGGTTAAAAGAAATGTAAAAAAAGATGGAGGACGCCACAAAAATAGCCACACTGATTCAAACAGATAAAAGGCAGAAGTGAAACACAGCAGCAGGATTGGTTTTTTTCTCTCAGGTTGCTTTCAGATCTTCGAGAAACAAGCCCATGCAGCGCATCACAGGCTGAGCTGGAGATATCGGTTAAACTTTTATACGGTGTCTGTCAAACCATTATGAAAACAGAATGCACGCCACTGAACTCATATTCACAGAAACCTGTACCTTTCAATGGAAAGTAATGGTGACAGTGTATAAGTGTTGCATTCGATTTTCTATATCACCCTCCTAGGTTACCCCTTCTCTTCACATGACACTTGGTAGCAGGGGGCAGTTTGGGGCCAGGGGCCCTCATAGCTTAGCAGTTTCCAACTGGGGTTCACTAGACAACAAAAAAAAAAAAGTCCACAGAACTGAAGCTCTGTACTTAACCTGTTATTCTTACTTTTACATGTTTGTGATGTTCTACCTCTGATGGCTACTGGAAAAACAAATGTCCCAAGTATACACAAACGGTAAGACGAAAGGAACTGTCCACTGAGAATTAGGCTAAATGCATGGTAAGCAAGGGTACTGACCCCAGATACTTTTATATAGACTAGAATTGTGTACATACACAAATTCCTCTTAGGATAGTTTAAAGTGAATAGAACATGAGCGGAAATGAATTTACTAAGCATTTTAAGGACCACAGACACAGTGTGTTTGGGACATCCAATAAAACACATTTTATGAAGCATCATTTTCAAATCATTTGAATGTAGGCTACAGTGACTTTACCCTTGCACATAACTGAGTTGTGCTCATATCCTGTTATAAAGCTGCTATTTTCTGCTGCCACAACAACATTAATGACTTCCAACAGTTAGTTTTGGGTGAGGAGAGATATCCACTCGGCATGGTGGGGCTTTGGCATGATACACAGTCTTCATTAGGTTGTGAACAGAAAAAAATGTATATCATAAAGTAATAAGAGTGGGAAACGCTTTGAGTCATAAATACCTTCCATTTCATTGAAGCCTTCGGGTTTTCACCATCGATTCAACTATTCTCGTTTGAAAACACAAAGCTACATGTGCACTCACTACCTAGTCAACAGAAAACTAACAGGTGCAGACGCGACTGACCAGACCGACACACTTCCACAACTAACTAACGACAGCCAAACCGATTAGTAGCATTCGCGGCAAAACAACTATGTTTTAAGTTAAGGTTTCACAACAAACTTGAAATATTTGACTTTAAAGGTAAGCACTGCAGTTAATCTTTAGAAAATGCAATGCTTTACATTCAGTACTATATATGCATTTGCTACTATTCTATAAGGATTCAATAAACCACACGGGTCGTGCAGAATGCATTTTGCCCTATAGCTACATGATTAGCAAACATATAAAGACAGCGTATTAAATGATTAGCTACTCACTTCGTCTCGGTGAAATGCAGATGCTTCAATTGTTTACCACGATGCGGATGTTTTTCATTTAAACGAAAAATACCACTCTCTCAGGCGAGCTAGTTAGTAAACTTTCTATAGGTGATTTTTCCACTGTTGTCCGCCAAACTAAACAATGACCACCCACACTACCGAGTCCCGTAGCCTATATCTTTCTTTCACTCTTCTCTTTGTAGTTTGTGTGTCCGCCACCAGCTTGCCTCGCTTCGTGCTCATGCGCACAAAACTGAGCCCTACGACTGATATTCCTCTCTACGCTATGGGGTGCCCCGCAGTGCGACGTTCCAACAGGACACCGCGACAGGTGGACTATCCAAAAGAGCTTTCCTAAAGGTGTCAAAGAGTCTGGAATTTCACAAGAACACCCAGTTCTTAAACCACAAAACGCAATCATGTTGTTTTCTACGAACGAGTATTATTTCGTTATTTGTAATAAAGGGGAAAATAAGCTAAATAAACAAGAGGTCACATTAACTTGCATGAATAATGTTCCGTTTTCTGCTAGCTTACTCGAGATGTATTTTAGGGGTTAGCAAGTCTGTGTTTTAAAGTCATTTAATATAGGCCAATGACAAGTTAATTTAAATAGTCTGTATTTTATTATTTCATTGAAATCTTCAAAAAAGTTCAAACACTTTGATTCTGCAGTCCTGTTAGTTGAAAAATTCAAGATGTACTTAATATGGTTTTGCAAATCCACTACATAGGCTAGCTACATATCTGGCTCTGTCGAGCAAAGAAGCATACCGCGAGAGTCGTTATTCAAAAGTCGGCCTATAATATTTCATCGCACAAAGCAAGAAAATAGGCTACCTGAAAGGAATTGTGAATGGACTTGTATCGTGTTTCACTTCTCCAAATCGTCATTTAATGACGTAGGCTAATTGAGAGGACGCCCATTTATAAAATTTATTCAATTTAGAACGCGTTACAAATCACTTCCTTCAGCCTAAATTTACTGAAAAGGCCCTTTGAATCAAGGAGAGGAAAGCCCTTCCACAATTCGATTTAAAATCATTTGGCCAGAAAGCGCACGCCTCCTGAAGTTTGCCTTACCTGGCTAATGAACACCAGAGCTTTCTATGGCTCTGATGAACACCGTTCAGCATTTTTTCCCCCACTTGAGTGTTATCTCTGGTCCTGGATTACAGCACAATTTCCATATCGTGACTAATTCTTATTCTATTTTTTTTTTTTTCGACCCACGAGCAGCCAGCTGGATCGTCGCCTGCTTCAGCTTTCAATTCACCTGGGCAATAAATGTTTCTTTTGTCTTATAGCGAATTCAAAATTTACTCATGGGGTTATGACGGACGGTCCTACAAATACTAGTTTGGTGTAATTTAAAGGGTCGGCTGTCACTATAATTATATATTAATAAAATATCTAATCATTTTAATAACGTGAGACGAGTCTTTAATTCTTCTCCCTAATAATCATTCTTAAGTCAAGTCCCACCATCACACCACCTTTGCCATATAGTCGTGTTGATTTTATTATGAAATACGTTTATTTATGCCGTTTGAGAATACATACTAGCACATGCTTAAACCATAGTAACACACAATACATATGAATTACTTCAGCTCTTTTTCAGACTGTGCGTATCTCCTGCGGAATTATTTTATGAACAGATGATGATTATGGTCCGTGTGATCTGATGTTGGGGATTAGCAACCCTGGTCAATGAAGGGCCCATTCGGGAGTAAATCGTATCAGTAGCTTGGTTAATGTGCCAATATCTGTGACAGTCTGCACAGCTTCTTTCATACGCTCAACTAAGAGTGAGCACCATCGCAGTCAAGCTAACCCGCCAAGGCAGGAGTTTTTTGTCATATCTGCATATAATTCACTGAAAACATTACTGAGATTGTGAGTAAACAAACAAAATCTGTTACCAACTGTTACTTTTTTATCACACCCAATTGTCATTTGTAAGCACAGTACTTAAAATGTTCTTGCTGCATGATGGTAATGAAAAATTATACATTAATGAAAACACATATATTTTATCAAAGTACAAGATAACACACATTTATTCCAACGTTGAATAAAAATTCTTAAAACTTTCCGTCCCTCACTCTCGCTATTATTGTGTGGACCTGGCATATCTAAATGAATACAAGTGTGACACCTTTTGGTCGTATGAGGAAATGCTCTTTTACATTCCGCTCTTAACTTTCCTGGAGTTTTTATGGAAGGAGAAAAGAGTCAACAGGCCTACCTATATTGAGTTTTTATTTTATTTATTTTTTACATACTGTCAAAATACTCTGTTGAAATATTACCATCATCTTGACTAAAATTAATTCAGCTGGTGAGTGAGGAATGTTGTGAATGGAATATCCCCAGTAACAGCAACATTTCTAAAATTAAAAAATAACTCTTTCTATATTTAAACATAAATGCTCAATCTGTTCATTTGCAGGGTAATTTCAGATTTGTGCATGCTCAATCATATTTGGATAAGTTATGAAGTGTGTTATGAAATAATGTTTCTCCTAGCTTGTGACCTTATCTCACTATCGTAGTCATCAATGGCTTCTGTTCCCTCTGTAGTTGTTCAGTAACATATTAATTAATTTTGTGTTATTCAATCTTGAGACTGAACTTTGATCATGGAGAGCTTCTATGTATGGATACCAATGAGAGCATGCTCACGGAAGGAATATTAATAAGTAAACATTGTGGAATAATTGCATATTATGTGGTTATATTTAGTCCCATACTCCACCTAGTTTTCATTTTATTTTATTTGAATTAATTAGTGAACAAACAATGACCAGAAAGTTTGACTTAGAGGTGATAGCATTAGCATAGCTTTTTAAATACATATTTATATTTCTGTTCTTGCAGCAATAGAATTTATTTTATTATTTTTTTATGCTCAAGGTCCATGGAAACCAATTACATCTTCCTATGTTGCTGGCTATATATTGCCTAAATATCGGAATACTGAATTGTAAGTTGCCAATTAATATATAGTTGCAGGCACAACTCTTACACATGCACAGACAAACACCATTGACTGGACCTAGTAAGTGGTTTGAAACAATGGGATTTCCCACAGAGAAAAACTTTTAAAGACTTGTATAATACGCATTTCTATACTGACAACACAATCCTATATGCCTCTGCTACCTCAATCAGTCTGGCTGTGTCATACATGCAGGCTGCATTCAATACCATACAGAACGCACAGGCAAACCTTAAACTGCCTTTAAATGCTGGGAAAACCAAATACTTTTTTCAAAGGCACTAAACTCAGAATCAGTATGGATACATTTTAAACAGTGATCAAATGGAATGAATCCCACACAGTAAATACATAGGTATTTGGAATAATAAAATGTTCCCTGTTAAAATGCATATTATGAATTTAACCCAAAAAAAAAAAAAAAAAAACTAAGCTAAAAGTCAAAACTGGATTCCTATAGAGAAACCACACAATTGCCTCACAATTGAAAACCGCAAAAAGATTGTGCAAGCTACAATCTTACCAGTTCTTGATTATGTGGATATTTTATATATGCATACCACAGCTATATTCCTAAAACCCCTGGACACAGTCTATAATAGTGCATTACATTCATTACAGGTGACAAGTTTCCTATTAATCACTGTCTTCTTTACCATGCAGTATCATGACAATCGCTAGCCTGAAGGAGAAAGCAGTACAGCATTTTATTTACATACAAAGCCCTCCTCGCAAATCTACCTTTTTATCATACCACACTTTTATCTTTTAGAAACTCAAACTATTGCACAAGATCTCATTATTGGATTGTGCTAGAAACACCACGATTCACAAGTGAACTAGGAAGAACTGCTTTTAAAGTATATGCACCACACGTGGAATAAATTTCAGGAATCACTTAAACTTGGTGTCCTTTCGACAGTTTAAGGCCTTGGTGGTTAATTTGATCTTTGAAGAAGTGTATGGAATTGCTTTGTATAATTTAACTGTCTTAGTTGTATTGTATGTTGTGTTTGTGTTTGTTCCTTTGCGTTAGCTTTTTTTTTTTAATGTATGCTATTGCTATGTATAATTCTTTCATATGTGTACTCTGTTCATACACTTTATGTATCAGGCCTTTGTACAAGGCTTGTCTAATATGTATGGATTGCAGGGCTCCTTTGCAAAAGAGACCTCTGGTCTCAGTAGGACACCCTGCCTAAATAAAGGTTAAATAAAAATGGCTGGAAATGTGGTTTAGTAGGAGCTGGAAAGACTGAAAATTCCAGGTCCAGTTCCCTGGTGTGGAATGGCCATTATCCTGTTCAGCACAGAGCTTAATCTGAAGTATTTCCAATATAATTGGGCTCTATAAAAGAACAATATAGAATAGTACAGATTGCTAACGGGTTTTGACAAACAAGCGCATCTCCAACTGCTTCTCTCTTCACTAATCAACAGAGATAGTGAACGCTCAGGGCAAAATAATAATAAAAAAATAATAAAATATATTACTACCCCTTTGTTTTTGTTAACAGTCTACTAATCCGTATTCCAGATGTATTTAATGGTCAGTAAACTATAGTACAATAGCAACATGGCAGCTCAATGACATGTAGGCTAATACAGCCGTTATGCTGACACTCAATTGTACTGCAGAGATGCTACTCAGCGAGTCCGCCCTCTAGCTAACTTAACACTTATCTGACGCTACGAAAGGACAACTATGAATTAGGCTTTCATTCATTCACAGAATTCTTTTGACTCTCCTTGTGTTTATTGTCCTCCTCAATGTGCACCACACAAACACATCAGTGTATTCGTCCTGCCACACCTCTGTGTGTATGCTTTCTGTTTGGATTGGTTCAGTTTCACTCACACCCCCTTTCCAAACTATTTCCGTGTTCGAGTCCTGCTGGTGGGTAAAAGTGAATTATAGCAATCCGTGTTCATTTTCTGAGGTGGAACTGCACCTGATCAGCTCCGTTCGCAACGCCAACATGACAGACAAAGGTGCATTCGATACCAATGTTGTTACCTTAACCAGATTTGTGTTGGAGGAAGGCAGGAAGGCGAAAGGCACAGGAGAACTGACAACCCTGCTCAACTCGATGTGCACAGCCATCAAAGCAATCTCTACTGCCGTCAGAAAAGCTGGTATTGCTAATCTGTAAGTTTTCCAAATGCAAGTACTTGCCTGCTAACGTTAAACTACTGATTGATCGTACAGAATCAAATCGAAAAGACTGCATCAGTGTAAAACGTACTTTTAAATGAAGGCTGAATAAAGTATCTAAGGAGCTGGCTTAGTATAGTTAGCTAGCCAGCCAACAGAGGTGAGTTACACGCTTTCACATTAGCCCATGTTATAGCGACCTTTGGTTATGCCAGGATGATAAAGTACAGTTATACATTTGAATCAACATTTATCGATGAAACCCAATCAAACATAAAAAATCTGGCTAATAAATGTCAGTCATTGCTGCGATGCATGTGCTAGCCAACTAGCCATTCTTGCCAAACAAACGATACCGCCCGTGCAGACGATGAGAGACAACGTGGAGAGAGGTGTGTCGTTTGGACACCTTTTCTCCTTATCGTGCGGGTAGAATCCCCTGACCTCTTTCATACGTCTGGCCTGTAGACTTGAAAATATGGCCCTGTTGTAAACAGCTCAGCAGTAGAACAGTAAAATTCGACTTGCAAAATCATCCTTGATCGCGCACGCAACGGGTAGGTGTTCGAGATGACGAATGATTTAGACTTCAGTAGTTAGAATCGTAGAACTGCTATCAAACAGACGTAAAGGCCATAGTATCTGCTGCCACAGCTCCAGTTCTGGGGTTTATCCACATGACACGATGCCAATGTTGAAGTGAACGCTGCGTTCCTGTCATTCTGACGTAGAAAACGCAGCATCATGCCTGCAGTGTGCATTCGATGTTGCGAAAAAAAGTTAGCCTAACTTCTTTGCACGTTGTCTCTCTAAGTTCTCCAGTTCTTGGATTTTACCTGTTCTCTGAAATACTACTCCTTAGAAACTGCAGTACGGTATCCACAGTGTATTTAGTATGCACAACCTCATATCAAAAAGAACCCTATGTATAACAAAATCTACTGTCTCCGTGTTTGTTAATGTTCAAATAACAGAAAGGCAATTAAAGTTGCCATGAACGATTTGCAGAACTTCGACTGGGTGTGTGCCAGTACCTTACTGGCTAGAATATACCATCACCTGCTCAGTAGTTATGCAATCATAACCTGAATCCTGTATTGCACTTCTGTGGGCTGGAATTGATACGGTCATAAATTGTAAACCCATTTATACCAGGAAAATGCATGAAACGCTTATGTTAATTTAAGAAAAATATTAATGCATTGTGTAGAATCCATGTGTTTTTGGTCTTTACTTTGTGCATAATTTCAAAATCAGGTGACAAGCATAGTTTACCATCTGTACAAACAACAAACACTTTTCAAATGAAACATGCCCCACTGTGCCACAAAACATTGAATTATGAGTGTTCTGCTGATAATATCTTTGAACAGTCCTAGCAAAACCTGAGGCAAAACAGTCACTGAATATTTTCATTTTAGTCAACCAGCTTTAGTAACTGCAGCTTTAGTAACTGCAGTAATAGGAAGGGCACTTCCTTTTATTGCATCAGTGTGTCATGTGATTATCTAAGACCTTGGAACTACAGGCTAAATCTCCCACCCAACACAACGTCTGTTCCATGTGCGTTTTTTAAAAACCACAATTTGTTAATTTTTTAGCCACCTTTTGTTATTTTTATCTGGATTTTGAATGCCCAGTTCTTTCTTTCCGTAGGCCTGTTGCGTCACTGAAGCCCTTGTGTGAGTTTTTATCATAGCTAAGGCTGAAATCACACCACCAGTTGGCGTGACACACTTTTTAGACTTCATGAGAAAACTACTACATCTCCATGCTAGACCACAGCTGGTATCTGTAATCCAATAGCGTACATTCTGTTCCTGGTCCCTGGTGTTCTTCTAGCCCAAGTCATTCCGTTGCTAACACGCCCCCTTCTGGGCAGCTATGGCATTGCAGGAAGCACCAACGTGACTGGAGACCAGGTGAAGAAGCTGGACGTGCTCTCAAATGACCTGGTGATGAACATGATCAAGTCCTCCTTCACTTCCTGCGTGCTGGTCTCTGAGGAAGATGATAAAGCCATTATTGTGGAGCCTGACAGGCGGGTGGGTGCGTGGGTCTAGATTAAAGGCCCCTAGCATGACTGTGTAAAGTTTTTTTCACCAAGGTTTGTCATTTAATAGGATTTAATGTGGTGTTAGCTTGTTATATCAACCTAAACCCCTTAACTGGAGTTTATTTTCAAACCTAACTTGATTTAACACAGTTTTACCTTTGACGTTTTATGTGATGCAAAATTATGAAGTCACTTCTCATTAGAAAAAACTTGCAATGATATACTTTTCGATGAGTGTTTTTGATTGATTTATAAAGTTTTTTCATCTACGGATATAAAAGTATTTGTTTCTTTTCGTCTATATCCCAGGGCAAATATATCGTCTGCTTTGACCCTCTGGATGGGTCTTCGAACATTGACTGTCTTGCCTCAATTGGATCCATCTTTGCCATATATAGAAAGGTAAATCTCTAAGGAGTTATTGTGCTTTCACTATTACAATTTGCAATTGGTATTGACCCAATTGGTATCTCACCCAATTCATGTTAGACTAGACTCCAGACCCTGGCCAGGAATAAGCGGGTTCGATAATGGATGGATGGATGGATAAACGGTCATCTGTTTGCATCGTATTTTCCAGGTGACGGATGACGAGCCCAGCGAGAAGGACGCGCTGCAGCCCGGCAGAAACATCGTTGCCGCCGGGTACGCCCTCTACGGCAGCGCCACCATGCTGGTCCTCTCCACCGGCCAGGGGGTCAACTGCTTCATGCTGGATCCCGTGAGTCCTCCTCCTAACAGACTCAGGAAGTGGGCCTCAACTACGCCTTCAAACTTTAGCGATTCCAGTTTTTAAAAATCAACCAATTTACACCACTTCTTAACACAAACATTTAGATTGGAACTATCACCCTGTTTTAAAATTATTCACATTTCATTTGAATCACATTTGAATGCCCTTGAGACACTTTTTTGGGAGCGGTGCACTGTGGATTGTACATCTTTAACCTTGTGTTGTGTATAGTTTGCATTGCATTACTGTGGACTAATTTACCAGTGAGCAAACATGGAGAATGCTGTTCATATATATTCTGTGCTGACTTTACGCCATCTGTTGGTTAATGTCTATAGAACATGCCTCACACCTTTCACAGAAGTTCTATCACACCGGTTTTCTTGTTGAATTAACATACAGTACGGTGCGTACTTGCATACTGTGTATATGTGTGTATTTGACTTTACCCCTCAGGCTATTGGTGAGTTCATCCTGGTGGAAAGAGATGTGAAGATTAAAAAGAAGGGGAAGATCTACAGTCTGAATGAAGGCTATGCACAGTATTTTGACCCAGCTATCACAGAGTATGTGCAAAAGAAGAAGTTTCCTGAGGTATGGAGGCATTAATGTGAAGTACAGAGATGCAGAGAGTAGGATTAAAAAGCACTGCCATATTTAACTGCCATAGCCTGAAATATCATGTCATGGATTACTTTAGTCTTCAGTCAGCCAGTGTATTTCAAGCGGTCTTTGTGTTCATAAATAGTATTTATTAGCATAGAAATAACCACTCTGCATGCACTTGCTGGAATTCAGCTCCTCATTCAGGCACTCGTTTTATACTTTGGTTTTCAAGATTCAAGGTTATTTTACAAAGGCTAAAATCTCCACAGCTTGCTGTAAACGATATACATGAATGGAAAGTGAACCGGACAAATGTGTTTCTGTATTTAGCCAATATTGAGACCGTTATGCGGCCTAAATGAGTTTGATATAAATTTGGATTAGGATATAGGGTTTCAGTGAATTGCTTCTGTGCCCTTTCTCCTGGCGTTTAGGATGGCAGCGCCCCCTACGGGGCACGGTATGTGGGCTCCATGGTAGCGGACGTGCACCGGACCCTGGTGTACGGGGGCATCTTTCTTTACCCGGCCAATGTGAAGAGCCCCAAAGGAAAGGCAAGTGCTCAAGAGCATCTTCTAAAATGGCATCTTATAATAGAGGGGCTCATGTTCATATAAAGCAATACATTTAATGTATTACTGTCTACTTAGTTTATTGTGCAGAATATATCATTTTACAAGCTTGGACATTTTTATGTAGTTCTCCATCAAGCCGTGTAGTTAATTGGATGTACCCTCTTCTGTTGTCAGCAGTTTCTACATCTGAAGCCTGTAAGATCAGTTGATAATGTTATCTTTGTTTTGATTCTTGACCTTTAATACATGATATGCAGTGTCAAAGTCTGCAGGCGAGTTGATGGTGTCACTGACTCTACAGAATTAATGGCAGTTCATTTCTGCACCTGAACTATAACCTTTGTGAGAAATTTTGAAAGAAATAACCCGGTAAAACAGAGACGATCTTCTGGAAAGCAACTGCTCAGTAGTGAAGCACTTAAATGTCTGCCATTACTTCAGTTATAGTTTGATGCATAATTGGGAAGGCACCCTTGTGTCGCTTATGTGCATGGCATGTTACACTAACTGCTGCACCTATTTATAGCCAAGTCACACCCAGAACCCCCCCCCCACAGCAGAAGGGACGGTGAGACTTTGCACAGTTAGACCTTCTTGGGCTGAGGAGTTTAACTTGTGCTTGATCTATAGATCAATAGGTAGGACTTGCCCTAATCGCTGAACTTGCAGTGATAGCCAATCCGTATGAAATGAAATGGGTGCCAACAGTGTCTGTTAACTTCCCCTCCAGCTAAGGCTGCTGTACGAGTGCAACCCTATGGCCTTCATCATGGAGCAGGCAGGGGGGATGGCCACTACGGGGACCATGAACGTGCTGGACATCCAGCCTGAGTCCATCCACCAGAGGGTGCCTGTGGTGCTGGGCTCCCCTGACGACGTGCAGGAGTACATCTCCATTGTCAAGAAGCACGCCAAGTGAGTGCGCCATCGCCTCCACCTGGACTGGAGGTCAAGGAGACGGTGCAGGACCAAAGCGGCATAGCAGGGGGCGTGTCTTCAGTATTGTTCATGGTGAAATAATTATCAATCCATCCCAGCTACACTGGTGGTGTCACTGTTCATAAGTATTTGGCATGTGACTGTCAGTAATTTGTTATGTGGACCATCACTTGATTTTTCTAATTCCAATGTTTGTAAAACACAAGTATTGTAAATATGACAATCAAAGTGAGCCAAAGCTGACCAAATGTGACCTGTGTGCCTTACACATGTTCTTGACAAAAGATGTGCCTTTTGTTTTCCATGGTTTACTTGAAGGATGTTTCAGAATTAAAATGCATCTACAGAAGCCTGTGCAGTTGTTTTTTTTCATCGCCTGCAATACCAAATCTTTTTGTGCCCACATATCTAATTCGCACTTTCCTTTATTGGCTGAACATACTGTTCTGTCTCATTTGAGACACTGCAATAAGCAGCTAAGTCTAATTTCTGTTCATTTTGAAAATGGAAAATACGTTATAGCATGCTAAGCTGTGAAGCAGGATTTATTTTCAGAGCCATATTTACCGAGCATGAGAGGGGTTTCTCCTACGATTATATCTACTATCTCAATATTTGAAATGATTCAGATTTCAGCAGAGGGTAGAGTGATATCCAAGATGCTATATCTAGAGAAGGCAACCTTTATGTGAAAGGTCAGGTGAGCTGTCTGTGGTACAATGATATTTGAGGCCGACAGACATCTTTTTCACAACACGGTCTAGACCCCTAGTGTGCTTTATGTTTTCAGTCCGGTCCTTAGACTTTACTTACTCTAAGAAGGTAAATACATTCTGACAACCTGTAGAGACGAGGATAATTTTCATATGTAATTGATTTATATATTTGCTGTATTGGTTTATTCAGACTATCTTGTTCATATTTAATATAACATTTTCTGTGCCACCATAAAGTACAGTACTGAGGGATCTATGGTGTGTGTCCCATTGTCCCATCTGCATGACAGCCAGTAGTAACCATCCATTTGCCATTATACGCATTTAAAAACTTAAATAATGAGGGTTTGTAAAGAGTAACATGATAAGTGGCAACACAATTATCAAAGGATATGTATAGAATTTAAGTATTGACAATAGTGACAATGATAGTAAAATGATGGTAATCAAATCAGAGCATATTGTTTAATTAAAATGATTTGTTCACTGTTTATATACTTGCTAAAAAATAATTGCCTTATCTTGGACAGTTTACCTTGCTTATTATTTTGCACATACTACTTTATTCAGCAGGGTTTTTGTTGAAGTAATTCAGATGGAGTATCTAACCCATTTTGAAACTCAGACTTCTGTTTTATAACAAGTTGGGTTCCCTAAATCACTACAAACGAAGGATTAAACGGAACCAGATTGTGGGTAGAACCTGTTCAAATGCCACGCCGCCTACGTGTCGAACAAGCCTGGCTGCACATCACGCGACGTTCTGTAGCAGTTTCTCTTCTGTAGATTCCAATGACTGGACTCTGCTGAAATATCTTGTCACTTGATACCCACGACATTCGGGTAACAAATATAGCGCTGGGCGCTCATCCACCGGAGCCGTCTGAAAAGAGCGAGGCTGGTTGCAACTTCACTCACAACCTCCCCTTCGTGCCTGCCTCCCGCACATACACCCACACACCACTCAGAGCCAGCGAAAATGTCGGATCAATCGGCTTTCGATACGGACGTATGGACGCTTACCCGCTTCGTCATGGAGACGGGCCGGCAGGCTAAGGGAGCGACCGGCGAGCTCACCCAGTTGATCAATTCCATGCTGACGGCCATCAAGGCCATCTCCTCAGCCGTCAGGAAGGCGGGTCTCGCTCACCTGTAAGTCCTACCTGTCTCCGTGTTAATGGTGGGTGCGGGAGGAGGTGCATGTGGATGAACAAAACAATCCCTTGGTATGTAATATCATACCATTTGGCGGGGGATTTCTGCTGCGAAGCAGTTAATCTGCTTTTTCCATGGTGCGTACAATTGCAGAATGCAGTTGGTTAAACTGATTTTCACGTAAACCGTAGTATTTTAACGCAGTGTTAAAGCACTATTCAAGCAGAGTTACGTTTGGCCTGGAGTTGACTTTCAGACAGCCTTGCCTTGACGTACTCACAAGCATGAGGTGACCTATGACATTTAGGGCTTGTTTTTAGGGACTGTCCATAAACCAAGTTTAAAGTGCCTGTAAATCTATGTATCCATGTAAGTTTTTGCATATCATTGCACAAGTCAAACATAATTTTAGTTGTGTTTTTATCTTTTTTTGTGTGAGGGATTTGCGGTAAAGCAATGATAGAGCTGCAGTTTTATGACTCAGTTTTATGGTGTTACTAACGACATGAAATCACATAATGTTTCCAGGTGGCTCTGCACAAGATATAAGACACAAGTTCTCTGTCATTCAGACAATAGCATCCAGCAGTGAGCACTTTTCTCATTGACTGAAAAACTTTGCCTGTAGCCTTTCTCCTTTAAAAGCAAATTGTGTTATCTTAAATCATGCAATATTTATGTTTACCTGTAGAGTAAATCCAGGCAGTAATTCAGAATATATGTTATATACAGATGGTTGATAGATGACAAAATTCAAATTGAGCTGGACTTTCTAATCCAGCCAAAGAATGGCGTATGTGAAAAGTCATATTGGGTTTGGGGGAGGGTGGGTGCAGCTGCAAAGGTTTCAGATTGTTTCTATGGTGCTGGATACTTTCGTAATTCATATCTACCTTGTCTAACTTGGGCTGATCATTAATGCATTCAAAGCATTGTGGGGGGGTGACTGCTGCTGTGACCAGAAACACCAGGCACTGTGGAAGGAAAATACTGCACCAATACATGCACCACTGCGGTGCATATAACAGCACTGCACGCTACATGCATTGGCGTAGAAAAAAAGACACAACACTGTAGGTATTGCAAGTAACTACAAGGATGCACAGTGCACAGTGTCATTGATTTGTAGCACCATTCAGCTACATTAGTGTTAGTAGCTCCCTCTTGTGGAGAATGCATTCGTTGCAGATAAAGATATGTCAATGCTCTTACAATGTAACAGAAACATGAAAGTCGCTCTGGATAAGAGTGTCTGTTAAATAAATGTAATGTAATAATACTGTGTTTCTGATGGTTAGACAGGGCCTTGCTGGCTCAGTGAATGTTACTGGGGATGACGTGAAGAAACTGGACGTCCTATCCAATGATCTGGTCATCAACATGCTGCGATCCTCGTACAGCACCTGTGTGATGGTCTCAGAGGAAAACAAGGATGCAATTATCGTACCAGCTGAGAAGAGGGTATGTCATACACATGCCTGGCCACTAGGGGGACCACTGGTATAGTTGGAAAAAAAAGAAGTGACAACAAGACCAGTTTCCAACTATTTGGACTATAATAAAAATACATATGAAGTGAAATACATTTGGTAGTTATATTGACCATTATCTAAATTATCTCCTCTAATTTGGCTTACTTATCAATCTTTGAGCAGTCTTATTTATTTAGTTATTTGCCATGTTTTTAAATGCTCCTAAATGCCTTTTGAATAAAAAGTTATGTAATTTATTGAACAACTTACATTTATATAGAACTAGATGTAAATCATAATATCATATCTAAGATACACATATTAGAACCAAGTCTCTTTTCAGACAATGGAGTATAGACTGTTACACAATCCTTTATTTTTTTTTCTAATAATATTCTATTTTTCTCTTTCTGAGAAAGAGAATGAAAAATGTTATATGAAGAGATATATCCTGTACTTAACTGTGTGAAATGAAAAAAAGTTATATGATAACTTTATTTGAGGTATATTATAATGTCTTTCTGTAAGGAAATAAATTGGAGAAAATGGCTATTTCTGTGTTATTCACAGGGCAAATATGTTGTCTGCTTTGACCCGCTGGATGGTTCCTCCAACATAGACTGCTTGGCATCCATAGGCACAATTTTTGCCATTTACAAAAGAGTGAGTATATTATAGGACTGTTTCTGGGTATGAAGTTTGTTTCTTTACCAGATGTAAATGTGTTTTTTGCGTCCATATGCTTTTATAAACCTTTGCAATATTTATGTCCATGTGAAGCCTGTATTGTTGATGTTGTGAGCTTCTGTCAATAAGCAAAATGAACCCATATGTGTGCTGTATTTTGAAAAAATGTGCAATGTATGTCAAAAAATACATGGTCTTTGTAGATTTAAGCTTGAAAAATATGTTGCTGTTGTTAATGCCTTCTAACCTTACAGTGTGAAAGATGGCTTGCTTTGACGTCCAATCTGCTTGTGCTACTCTCTCATGCAGATCGATGAGGTAGAATTCTCGTTTTCCAGCAACAAGATCGCACGCCCCAACTGCAACACGGAATTCCTTTATTTTAATCCGGCTTGCTTTATTTTACCATGAAAACTCAGTTGCTACAATACAGCGCCACTGACAATCGCACAATTAGCAGTGTGGCAGGTGAAATCTTAAAGATGAATCTGATTAAATACGAAACATGCAAGGCTTTGATAGGTTTGGTCAGGTCAGCGACCTTCACAAACCAAATATTTTCTGGTAAGCGCACTCTGCAAAAACAAAATCTGTAACCGATGCAGTAAGTACCCTCTAATTCACAATTGTCACAATGTGTGAACAGACAGTAAGAACAGTTTACTTAGATTCCCCCCTCTCTACAGACTTGTATTGACCTGAAGAACTAATCCATTCACAGAGCTGTTCTGTGCAAATAACTGTTTGTGTTGGAGACTGCTTATGTTGGAGACACAGGAGGCTGCAGTGACTCTAACTCACATCCGGGGGGTGCTCTGACCTTATTAAATTAAGACACCACACCAGGTTCTGTAACCTCGTCCTAGAGAGAAACGTGCACTCTATTTAGTTATGAAGTCAGCAACCAATTTAAACCCAAAAAAGAGGTGGGTTTACTGTGCAATCAGCGGGCACTTGTCTGAGTCTACCCAGTAACCACCTGGTCCTGTGACTCTCCAGAACAGGGTTAGGATTCTCTGCACTGATTTCCACATTTATGAAGTTAAAACTAAATGCTCTACTGTCTTGTAGCCGATACATGCTATTAATTTCACTCCTTTGAACATGTTATGCTGTGCTTACATGTGGGCTGTGTCAAAAAAAAATGTATTAGTTCATAAAGTGCGTCATGTGCTTGAAATATTTTGGAGCCCCTACTTTTATAGCTGAGGAAGTGTAAATTAACACAATTTTATGCTACTTTTGTCTGAAACTAATTGAATTAAACAGTAAGATCATTCAACAAATCTGCCATTTGTACACAGTAAAATGTTCAGTGTTAAATTAACTCGTACGGTGCACATGTGGTCCCGACTGGACTCAAATAAACTCTGTTGGAAAACTGGACATTTTACTGTGTACGATCTTGATGAAAGTTTTTAATTTTTTGTCTTCTGGGTGTGCAGCTAAAAGTAATCTTGATCTTTGTTTTGGTCTACAAATTCAGACATCCGAGGGCGAACCAACTGAGAAAGATGCCCTGCAACAAGGCAACAAGATTGTGTGCGCTGGCTACGCGCTGTACGGCAGTGCCACGCTGGTCGCGATTAGCACTGGCGCTGGAGTGAACTTCTTCATGCTAGATCCGGTGGGTGGCCTTTCTGCAGGCTTCTCTTTAAGCTTCACAAAATGGAGGACACTGTAGATTCTCTGAAATGCTTTAGTTTAGCTCGCCCGATAAACGAAGCCCGTTTGGCCACGGAGGTTTACGTAGCGTAGAGCGATGAAACGTGTTGCCAGAAATAGCACAATAGCCTACTGTCGTAGGCCATCGTGAAGGCTTTCAGCCTAGCAACAGAGCACTAAAACTGTCAGCAGTGTGCTGTGGTAGATATGGAGGAGGAATGAATAAATGACTGATGGGAGGAACACGAGACAGTGTTATGCAAATCGACCTTTTCTCATGACCTTATTTATTTACTTATTTATTAATTACTTATTTATTTGTAAGTGGGTCACAATGTTTTTAATATACAAACGAATGTTTCCGAATGAGTCTTGGAGCCTAAAGTGGCAGGGTTATTTGGAAGAATTACATCTACAGCCTAACCATCTACTTTAAAGTGGGATCTAGCCTCAACATGGATAGTCCTTTAACGTGGCTCCACGGCGTGATATTTGGTCAGTGGTCATGGTTGTGCCATGATAGAGAGCATGCATTCGTAAACTGCTTGTTTTTCATTTTCAGGCTTTGGGGGAGTTCATTCTCACAGAGAAAAATGTGAAGATCAAGAATCGGGGCAAGATATACAGCCTTAACGAAGGCTATGCCAAGTATTTTGATCCTGCTCTGACTGAGTACTTAAAACACAAGAAGTTCCCTGAGGTACTGTATAATAATACTAATATAATAGTCATATATAAGACTACACAATAGGTACTGTGAGGCATTGTGAGCTTGCCGTAGTGATAATTCAACGAGCCCCCCTTTTGTGTTTGTTGGAGCACAACTAATGCTAAGCATTCCATTCCTGATGCTTTGTTATTTGGGCTTCCACATAAACACAGTGCTTTTGTACAGATGGACGCATCAAGTTCTTGTGAACCCCAACGGCCATTTAAATTAGACCCCAGCATCTAATAATAATCCTTTTAAACACGCAGAAGGGGAAATGGGGGTTAAATGGGCACAAAAAAAGGCAGGAAACAAATGCAGACAGGACAGGAGTTTCTTGCTGTAGTGGCAGGATGACAGAACTCAGCACATGACAGGTTTCCTCACAGAAGGACGCACAGGGGTGTGATCCTCTTCCTGTTTGACCGCAGCCTTGGTCATCTGACCCCAACCGATGGTGCGACTTTATCAACACCAGGTTTTGCTGCGGTTGGTCTTTCCTCAGGAAGTATGGCATTAAGCGTGGTTGAATCACAGTGACAGGACGCTTTCTGCACGTCCCGGCTGAAACACTCAGCAAACCTCGGTCGCGCGTGACTGTACGCGTGTCGGACGGGTCCACGCAAAAAAACGTGCCAGATAGGTGAAAATAAGTGTGTAGTGTGCTGTCTGCTGTCAAGTCAAGTATAACCAGAGGGAAGAGATGGTCATGCCCTGGTGTAACTGTGGCCACAAAATTGGCTGACCATTAATAGCAAGATTCCGAACACAGCGTTAAAATAGCCACAGCAAGGAGACCTTTGATATGAAAACATGGTTGAGTGATCCTGTAAACACTGGACTCAAAGTCTGTTTTCTACTGATGGGTGATTTTATATGACAAATGTGAACTGTGCAGCAGCTCGAGAAATACTGTAAAGAGCACAAAGGCCGTTTCTGTGCTGAACTCATGTGTTTTGCATTGTCATGTCTTTCTTTTTCAGCATCATGTGATTAATCAGACTTGTTTTTCGAGCGTTGGATTGTCGGGCTGCTGTAGGGGTTTTGACATACCTGTCACTCCATGACACTGTTCATAATTCAAAAAAGGAATGATCACATGATCATGTGCTGCTTTACTACATGCCTTGAATTTTCTTGTTAATTCTAAATGATATTTTTCAGAGAAATGTTTTCTCAAGCATTCTGGCTTAACGTGTCTCAGTTTCACATTTATACAGGTAGCATTATCTAAATTTCAAATAGTCGCTGCTATCTCTTCTTCCTTTTTCCTCTGATAAGTGTTTCTGACCTTTGATCAAATTGTTATTTGTTGCTCTTTGGGCTGTTTGTGATTACTTTCCTTATCTGGCTGTTTATCCAGAACTGTTACAGAATATTCCATTGTATGACTGTATTACTGACAAAACTAAATATTCTTAAACATTAAACAAACATTAAACATTTTTACTCTACCTTACAGAAGCAGACAGCTAGCATTCTATACATTAAATATATTGCGCTCACATATCATTTCTTTAGTTTCAATGGTTCAATGTGGTGTCTGGCTGACTTTGAGTTATTGTCACAGAGAGAATAATATTTTGGATGGATTGTTCCAGACAAGTCACACTAAATTCTCAAAACATGATATAGTTATTTATGTTGGGGGTTGAAAGGGATTTGTTCCATAATTGGATTTAATCTTTAGTCTTTAGAACCTTCTTAAATAGATTTGGTTCAGGCCCTGACATTTGAAAACTGATCTGCCCTGTAAAAATCTCAAGAATGTTTGGTTGTTTGAGTACGTGTAGCCAATGTTTCAATAAAGCACTGTGCTATGCATTGCGTTCATGCCACGTAGGCTTATGTGTTTCTGCTTTGAGCTTCTTTCATAGAAATTTTGTTTTCAAAACTGGCAAAAAGGTAGACAATTATGGGCACAATGCTTACATTTTAATTACCTATTTAAACAAAGGGTGTTTGAATATTACAACAATTGAAATTGACACTCCATTGTTATTGTTTCATTTGTACAACTGTTCAGTAATTTTATGAGAAACCTGGATTAAATCTTTTTCCCCCTCAACTATGACTTAGAAATGCAGGTGGATCTTTTTTCTTCATAGTCACACTTTCAGCAAGTTCACTGAACCTTTACTCACTAAACTGTCTGTGGAAAAAAAACAAGCATCTGCATTTTGTAGGTCAAATTTAAGGGTGAATGCTGATTGAATCCAGGTCATCGTGTCAGGAATATACTGCCTTTTGCATTATGTTGCATAGATAGCTTTGTTTTAGCCTTACGTTCTTTTGAAGCAATCGGCTTCTAGGGAGACCTTTAAACCCTCTGAGGGGCATGGCAAGGGACAGGGTCTGCCTGTCCTTTCTTGGTATCAGAGTTTAAGTTAGACTTACTGTAATGTTTTCTCAAAACATTTTGACAAGAGATGGTCTCAAGTTATTTGATGTTGACCTTCAGTGTTCTTTTGAACCTTGCATGGTGAGGTTTTTGTAACCATATAGCAGAGCAACAATTCCGCAGTTGAACTGTTTTTAGTTTTTTGTGTTTCATTTTAGCAAACTATACACTTCTGTATTTCAGTTTTTGCTAAGTATTAATGTGCCATTGGCTTTAGCAGTTTGGTTTAAACTAGGGCCTTAACATTAATTATTACCCTGTCCAATGGCTACATTTTGTTTATTTATTTATTTGTTTTATTTTTTTCAATTCAGTAATTTTTTTAGTATCTTTTACATTACCATCACACCACTTGTCACATTCAGACTTTTAAACAAATTCCATCCCTCAGTTTCATGTCATGAATCCTCACTGTAGAGTCCTCTGTCAATTTTAAGAGACTATTTATTGAATAAACGAAAAAACTAGGAGAATATATGCTGGGAAAGTTCTGAAATGCATTCTAAAATAAATCCTTGTCCTTCTGTAATTTGCAGGATGGTAGTGCCCCCTATGGAGCTAGATATGTGGGATCAATGGTGGCTGACATTCACCGCACAATTGCATATGGAGGAATCTTCATGTACCCAGCCAATGAGAAGAGTCCAAAAGGAAAGGTTTGTATGGCTGTGTGTTTGCATAAGTAAAACATGATGCAAAACAGTTAATAGTTCTCAGTAATGTCTCCCCAGACTTTCTAGTTTGGCCAACATTATAAACCTCATTTTCATCATCAAAGACATACTCCTGCCCTTGTATTATTTTTTGGTGAATTTGCGGATCCGCATGGCAATGGGTTTTAAGTACCTTGGAGTAATTTAGCTTCAGAACAATATAACCCCGGGAAATTTAGAAATCCTAAATGTTTGTACCATCTAATCTAAAAAATTCCCATGGGTCTACCATTACCATTTATTTTTCCAGGTAAGTATCTTTGGACCACTTTAACCCAGATAGACCATGTGCTTGTAATCTCCACAACAGCGTCTAAGGAAGGCATTCATTTCAGACCTCTTCCTTCTGTTTATAATGGAAGACGCATGTTCCCTTAAGCTACAAGTGAATAGATTTCATATCTGTGCTTTTAACAATACATTTATGAATACTTAATTAATTTAGATCAGATTGAGGTTTAAATTGTTCTTCGCCTTAAACAATCCACTAAATTGCCCATGTTTTTAAACAGCATAAACTTTAAAAACTGTTTAATGCATTAATCATGCTTTGCCTGTGTGAAACAATAGTTTGTGTACCTTGAGGAAATTGTAATGGTTTCTAAAGCTTTAGTAGTCTTAAACACCTTCCCCCATTCTCACTTATATCAAGAGACACTTCCCTTTGCATTTCCTGCAGAGGTTAGTGAACCATGATCGTCTAAATGGAAACAATTTCCTCTTCTAACCCTCAAGTTCAAATTCTCTTAAAGTGGCTTAAGTTATTCCAACACGATCAGAGTATGCTTTGTAAACATAGCTAATGTTTAAATAATGCCTCTCATTGCACTTGACCTGGTTTCTCAATGTAGGCTACATCACACCGAGACCTCATTGTGAAAAAATCTCTGTCATGTGGTGAGAATGTACTGGTTTAGAGTGTCGTTCTGTATTTTAACGCATCAGCAACTGTAGAAGCGTGCCCGCAGAGTTTGCTATCAAATATAGCTTCACTTTTTCCCTAATACGGTATTATTTTACGACTCAACTGAAGCAGAACAGAAAGTAGCCGATGTTTTTTTATTATTTATGTTTAATCTGTCATAATATAATACTCCGTGATGCCTACTACGAAAGCCAAGCTCTAAAACAAATCATGTCATGGAAGACGGTACTTGCTTGGATTGCAGTCTTTAAAACTGTAGTGAGAAGGGGAACGCGTTCTGACGTCATTGATTCTGAGTATCGCGGAACCATCGACCGCTTTTGAGTTCTGGGTAGAATCGCGTACCTTATTTATTTACACTGTCTCGGTTTGTTCTCCCTCCCGGGTCTGCGTAACTAGCTGAGGCTGCTGTACGAGTGTAACCCCATCGCGTTCATCATCGAGCAAGCGGGCGGCATTGCAACGACCGGGACGCAGCGCATTCTGGACGTGCAACCTGAGGCCATCCACCAGCGTGTGCCCTTCTTCGTGGGCTCCCCGGAAGACGTGGAAGAGTACCTGTCCTTCGTCAAGAAGCATACGAAATAGTAACTCGCTGAGCCACACTGTTCCCAGATCAGTAAAGTCAAGGATCTCGAGTAGTCCATAGTTACCATTAAATGCCTGGCAAATTCCCCAAGGAATGGTAAATCCAAAAGAAGTGAAGCGAGTGTTGAAGTTCAGTGAGTTTTTGAGTCTGATCATGAGTAAAAAGAAAGATAAATGCAGAACAATGTATCATGTTAGAAAGCATTGATTGTTCTTTTCTATGAAAAGCACAATAATAAAAACTGACTTCGCACTCCTTGGCTAAGGACGAAAATTGCTTTTGTTTTACTTTTTGTGTGTCATTCAAATGACAAATTTCAAAAAAATGTATCTTTCTTGCAAGAGATTACCCAGTCCTCCCCCTGTATGTGGGTGTCTGTGTGGGGTGGAGTGGAGTGGAGTGGAGAGGGGAGGGTGTTGAGCATATTTGCTCGCAGAACAGGGAGAGTTGGCTCTGTGCTCCAGGCCCTGCTTGTTGTCAGCACAAAGTGCCGTGTCAGCATGTACTGCTGAGAGCAGATAGCAGGCTTGCAGTAAACACCGCACCCACCCCCGCCTTCCCACCCATAGTCCTGAACATCCAGCAATCATTCAAAACAGCCAGTGCTCATTTGAGACACCTCTCCCTGTCTGAGTTTAAAATAAATATGCACACACTGTAGGCAGACACCGTAAATAGTTACAGTGAAACACAAATTAATGTTAGCAGCTATATTGGAAGTCACTGAAAGATTAAATCACTTTTCATTTTACTTAGAAAGTATATTTATGTTCGAACTCTAAAAACTCAACTACAAATATTTAAAAATAAGACAGCAGTGGGGGTGCATATAAATTAAATGACAGATTTACCCCTTTAAACATGAAATCAGGACTAAGCAGTCATTGATCAAGGTGATGCAAAAACAATGAACTGTCATTTCCTATATGTAGATGAAAGTCAGAAAAGGCTGCTTATTTTCCAATGAGACTACAGAGCCAATCAAGCACCAGCCTGTACACAATTTGAAGTCTGTTTTTTTGACCCAACTTAACTGGCAAAGCTGACTTTACTCTGGAACACCACCGCAGAATCCCCACCAGATCCGATTTGGAATATGTTCATGTCCGATATGTTCATTTCACACGGCAAATGGGTTCTCTCGTACCCAGCCTGCAAATAGGGTCAACGCACACCAAGTTTCTTCTCAGCAGTGTTCCTTCTCAGCAGTGAAGGAAGTGACGTGGCAAGAAATGTTTACCTTGTACCACAATAGAAGCGAACAGAACATACCAGTAAGCCTTTATCAAAAGTTAAATATTCACAGGCCCTAACTAGTGGTCGTACGTCAGGTCTTTTAGGTATAGGCCCACACAACACTAATATATAGAAAACAAGTTTATTCTAGTTTTAGGATTCAAAATGCTGCACCTTATGTATGGCTCAAGGAATATAAAGTGCACTTTTAACTCGATTAGTACATTATTAATTCTGTCATGTTCATTAAGCAGCATAGAAGGGTAAAAACAGGAGCATCCCTTTTTAAAAATTATCTGAGCACTTCTAAAGCTATGAGAACCTGGGTCTTAAGATATTGGAACTTAAGGTGAACTTAAAAAAATTAGAGACAGTGGGCACTAAAAAGGAAACCAGAAATATTTTCAGCCACTTTACTCCCAAGAACATCAGATCCCCTTTGTAACCAATAAAAGAAAAGAAGGCGAAGCAAATGCAAAATGGTCAGGTTGAAACGGTTTAATTAATCATGAACGTAGAAAAACCATTTCCACTAATCAACACGTAGAACCCAAACCTTTAAAAATTACACATCTATCAACTTTACCACATGTGAATGTATTTACAAGACAAAAAAAAGTCCTAACGTTTAAAAATCAAAACATGGCATAAAAACAAATTCCATAATTCCCTAAAAACAGCTTCTTTAAAAACCACACGACGTTTGGTATGGTCTTCCTCACGTCCGAGCCTTAATCAGGCCGTAATGCAAACATGGTCCTTTCAAACCACCGAAGGAAAAAAAAAAAAAAAATTAAAAAATGTAACTATGCGTCTCAGTCGAAATCCATTAGACCAGGGGGTAGCTTGCAGCTGTGGCGATGCCGCAGTGGTTCTTCCTGTCCTTGGCCATGTAGATGTAGCCTTTGTCACCCCAGTTCTCACTCCAGCTGTAAACACAGACACAGCCGTCAGCGAGGCCTAGAATTTGGTTGTGCGTTCACAAAACTTTGCAAGCAAGGAGAATGTAAGAACAACAGAAGTGTCAAGCCCAAGCCCAAGCCCATTTTGAATTTATGGATGGTGCAAGACTGTCAGCAATGCCTGTTATGTGGTTGTGCATTCACAGTTTTGCTCGTGAGGAGAAAGGGGGAAGAAAAGAGAAAAGTAAAGAGAAAGTAAGAGCACATCTACACTGAACAGACATGAAACTCAAGGGATCCCTTTGCTGGGGTGGGGGGGGGCTCCATTTTAATTTATGTATGGCGCATGACTGTTACCTGTTCTTGACAATCCAGAACTTCTTTCCGTCAACATCCTGGCCCTGGAAACCGTAGCCCACAACCAGCACCCCGTGGTCAAGCTCCTCACTGCTGCAGTCCTTCTCATAATAGATCCCTGTGCAACAAGCAGGCCAGGCCATTAGTTCCACTATGAGGCTTATGCAAACGGAGAAGGCACAAGACACGGGGGAAAGCTTGTTTACAATAACTGACTGCTTTAGTAGCTTGGTTGAGTATGCAAATGTTAAGCTTCCAAATGTAGAACTACACATTAAAAATTTTACGACAAGAAATAACATACACTGGGTTCTCATCTAGAAACCGCACACATTTTACCACATTACAGTTCCCCATGTGTGTACTCAGTTTCATAATGAATTTCATATTACGTGGATGTGGAACTGCCTTCGGTCAGTTGGCTGAGAGGGACTTCTGTAAATCTTCTGAATTTGGGGAAATGCATTAGAAAGTCCTGTAGTAAACCAACTAACCAGTGTCAAAAAAGTGACGGGGGGGTGACTATACTGGACGATCACCCTTTTGTGAACTAAAGGTTCAGCTGCGGCAAGGAGAAATCCTAGCTTCCATTTATGAACCGCAAGTGATTTCTCTTTTGCATAGTCATGCAGACAGAACTGCTGTGTCCAACAGTAGCTCCCAGCAATACCTACCACCGATGGGCTCTCTCATCTCATACATTACAAATGCTTCCCAAAACTTCGGGAATCTGTACTGTCACTTAAAAACAAACTTCTGCTGTAGGGCTTCATCTCTTAAAACAATGTGCAGGGGACAAGAATGTCTCAGGCACTGGTAAATACGCCGATCCAATCTGGTGGTGGTCCCGATTAATCTGACGAGAACTCTCGCGAAAGCTTTGCCGGCGTACTCACCGGATTGGTAGAACTGGAAGGATTCGTGACCGGCGTCGATGGCGACGGAGACGGGGCCCACCGAGGCCACGGCCTTCATCAGGGCGCGCTCCTTCCCGCTGGGCAGGTCCACGAAGCCGGTGTCGTTGGCGGAGTTGTACTTGGGGTCGTAGTGGCACGGCTGATCGTCCTGTGATAGCAGGGGTGCAGAACAGGTCTTTTAACAGGGGCTGGTTTTTGCACAATTACCACATCAGGAAATGAAAATAGCAGTCTATTGGTTACTGCCAGGATTCCCATAGTCCTTTGTGTGTCATTAGCATTACCTCATTATTGGCCTAGGCACTAAAATCATACGCTTAAATCCACCTGAATCTCAAAACTAGCTCAGCACTCATTAGGAAAATACAGTCATAGAGCATTATTAAAAACAGTAAGAGGTCGGACGCAAGGTCTTAAATGACAGCCCTGTTAAGCAAGGCGAGTAAAGCAGACACTCACAGTTCCCAGGTAAGGGTAGGACTCCTCGGAGTCCAGGCCGCCGTTGTCCTTGATGTACTGGAAGGCCTGGTCCATGAGGCCACCGTTGCAGCCCTCGTTCCCTTCCGGCCTGGAGCACTCCACCAGGTTCTGCTCGCTCAGCGACACCAGCGTGCCCGTCTTCCTGAACTGCTGGCCCTCCATGGCGCCAGTGGTGCTGAAGGCCCAGCAGGAACCGCACTGACCCTGATGGACGGCGGAGGAGGACGACAGACACGCCGTTTAACACGGTGGTAACCGATCCTGTTCCTGGAGATCTGCCATCTTGTAGGCTTTCATTTCAACCTCACTCTACTAATTAACAGCTCAGAAAGATATCTAGCGGTTGGATGAGGTGTGCTTTGTTAGTAAAAAAAAAGTGAAAAAGTGGATGGTAGATCTCCAGGGACAGGGTTGGTTACCACTGGTTTAACACAACAATGTAAACATTCAGAAACCTAGGAAGCCAAAGCTAGTGTGTACATAAAACAGCTATGTGGGTGTGTGCATATGCATTTGTTGACATACCTATAGATAACACTCCCTCACGTGGTTGGGTATCGATGTTCAACTGAGAAAAATTACTCAGATACTACTAAAGAAAACAGGTGGCCCTGTATCGTTACTCAAATAGACTGTTTTATGTGTTCAACATAGTGCTGTACAGCATTTACTTCAGGAGACCCAGCACTCAAACCGGTGATAACAACTTGGTAAAGTGGCTAAACCTGTTTGGATGAGATAGAGCTTTGGGCTTGGGAACTGTGAAAATGTTTTGCTTGCCACAGCAAGGTATGTGAGATGAACAAATGGGAACAATTGGGGGGGGGGGGGGGCGTCGGGTGGGGAGGGGGGCGGTAGGAGCCACCCAAGGCAACACAAATTCAGCTTTCACATTCAGCAGTGCTCACCTGGTCTTTCACTGGAGTGACGTAGCCCTTCTCTCTCCAGTCAACCTGGCGCGGGGCCTCCAAGAAATTGGGCTCCAGGAACATAGACCCCTTGGACTTCCTCTCTGCTTTGCTCTTGTAACCATTCATGACCTGCCTGAACTCCTCATGTGTCTGGAGAAAGAAAATACATAAATACTTTTTCATTTAAAAAAGTAAAGGTTGTGACCACAGTATCACACACACACTGCTGAAAACATACTTATGCACAGTATGGCTGTACCAAGGCGAAACATTTCAGATCTAGTCGTCTAAGTTCACTCACCATGTCGCCGAAATGGTTCATTCCCAGACGGTAAGAATGCTTTCCCATGGAGTGCTCCAGGTTGTGCAGTTCAATCTTTTTCAGGTTTTTCTCCCAAACCATTCGTCTCCACCCTTCTTCCTTCTGAAGAGCACAGATTCACATGTAAGGTGGCAATGTCTTCATTTCTGATGTCAAAAGGGTCTGGGTTTCATAACACAATCATAAGTCACAGAATACTCTACGTTACGTTAAATTATGCACAAAACATTCTACCCTTGTTGTTTCAAACACAGGAGATACTGTGCCTGCTGCAAATCATTCATGATCAATGTTCTGCCTTGAAAACCCACCTCGTGGTACTTTTTACTGTGCCAGTCCTTCCATTGATTCCAGTGGTCGTTCAACTGTGGGTCCAAACTTGGCGCCGCGAGCACGGCTCCAAGGCAGAGTGTGAAGGACAATACCACAAGATGCATGGCGACGAGGCTGAACAGACAAAGAAAGAAAACGGTCAGGTTCCGAACTCCGCAGGGTACCCTCGCATTTAAAGCAACACTGAAGAAAAGGTAAATTCTTAGAGAAGGGGCTAGAACAGCCACAATAGACAAACGTAATGTGATCAGATTGCAGGCGGATCCCTTTACATAATACTGAAATGAACATTTCAGAATAAAACTTTCCATGTAACATTCACGTCCGCGCAGCCTAAGTTAGGCCTATAGCCAGCTACGCTTGGCGTGAAGCTCCCATTGCACATTCCGCCAGTGACCAGACGAGATACTGTGTAACATTAGCAAAACATCTTCGGATCTTAAACATGGAAAACATCACGTGCCCACCCAAACACGACGAGATCTGAAGATCAGTAACGAAATTGCTACAAACGAACAAATAAATATAGCCTATTTTTTAGGCTAAGTAGGGTATGGTGTGGAGGGGGTGTAGAGGGAATGTTCTCGCTTTGTTCTAGCAAGTCACGGGATATGGGCGCTTTCTAACCAAACAGCTGAATCATTCGGAGAACAGAACATGGATCGAAGCCAAATTACCGAAATCTAAATTTAAAAAAGCGATACAAGCATGTAGGCTCCAGTTTCAGGAAAATATAAACGAGTTTCTCTGCATCAAAACAAACAAATAAATAAATACAGCCAACGTAAACCAGCTAGCAGCGATTCTTTATAAGAACGTATTTTGGGCCACGGAGAAAAAGGAAAAACAACGCACATATTGAGTTACATATTGAGGGAGCACAACATCCAACGAATAAGGCAAAATGCTAATTTACGTTAGCTACAGAACTAAAAAACAATTACAAACAGAATAACCCCACAAAGTAGCAAATATAGTAACATAGCAACAAAACAGCCTATGTTCTGAATAAAAATAGCTTTTACATAAGCAGTGACTTTCCGTGTACGAAGAGGGAAATTATATCCATAGAAGGGTACGTGGAATACGTACACAGTAATTTGACCAATTTCAAACAGTATTTCAGCAAAATATTGCACTTACTCTGTGATGCGTGAGGTAAATAGCTCCCAAATGTTTAGCCTCCGAGGTTTATAACCTTGTGGATGGACTGTATACGTCACACTCCAAAGATATGTGATTGGCTGACATAAGGCAAGCTAAACACATCTTGATCCCGCCCATTAAGTGAACTCATCTTTGCATGTGATCTACAGACACGTGACACTGTTCCAAGAACCTCTAAGTTTTGGGAATTTTGCGTTGACGGGAAGTAAGAGAGGAAGTAGAGTGAAAGTTTTTTTTTTTTTTAAATAGAACCTTTATCGAAATGTATGAAAATTTCTTTGCAAATATAACTGGCAGCATCATATAACAATCACATATAAAACAAAAGAGGGGAAATAAAAGTAAATAAAATAGAATAAAAATAAAAAAGTAGAGTGAAAATTGTTTTATGGTGAAACAATGCGTTATGTTTCATACAGCCAAACCACCTTGCTCTTATTGAATGCTGACCGGCCACTGAAGGACACGACCAGAAAAAAACTGGGCTATTTGGTCGGATCGGCGGAAGTTTTCTGATTGACTGCAATTCCATTAAAATACTGTAACCATTATCGTATAATCCCGCCTATTTAACACATTACATGTCTGTGCATTGTAACTATTAATTGTCTTGTAAAGAAAATAAAATTCAGATAAACATTGTGTAGCGATGAGTGGTTGGCAGGTTAGCATTAACTTCCCGTCTCTAAAAGCATATTCGCTTGTGAAGAAAACTGCATGCGGCGTCCCAAACGCCCTTTGATAAGCATACGTAGACCTACAGGTTCCAACAGGTAGGCTTTGCTAACAGCTTTGAGGGTGTCATTCTCACATGACACAATTGCGAAACTGTGTTTGTTACGAGAAACAGCACCACTCAAGAATGAAATTGCGAACATTCTGTCTTTAACGCTAGAGCCTTCAATAAAATAATGCAGTGTTTTTCAATAATTTATTTTAACAGGAGAGACAATTAATTGTATACAATTGGCAGAATTCAGGAATGATTGTAGGATGATTTCCCCCCCATAAAAAGCCCTGTAGGACGGACGGGGCAGTTGGTACATAGCGCATGTAACGACAAAGCGCCACAGTGAGGATATAGGCTATAATTCTATCCTTACAAAGTAATGTGACTTGCCTGTGCTTATGTGTGTGATGTCTGCTGCATCAGGACCTACAATAGGAAAAAAGGCTTCCTATAGCTCCATTAATAGAGTTGTGCAAACACCGGACTCATGTGACTCTGGCATAGCGTACATGGTAACATAGTCTATAATGAAACAATAGTTTTTCAACACCAACAGAATTAAATGTTTGTAAATTGTCTTCAATTAAGTTCAAAACACCACATCTACTTATGTATTGAGTTATAAACGTGGTCCTTCCTACAGGCTAGATTTAAACCTTGTGAGATGTTGAAATAGTACAACCATATTAACAGATTGAATCTAGGTGTATGGATGTAAGGTTACGAACCTTCAACCTCTTCACACCTCTCTATCTGTCTCAGTATGTATTTTGTGCTAGCAGGACGCTGAAAATTAGTCTGATGTTGTCACCCTGGAATAAACAGAATATCCTGTTATAATGACAAGTCAGATACCCATAGATTCCACCACAAGCTTATCTTGTGACTGCAACAGTGATCCAATGATCCAGGAAGTTATCCAACTTTTACAATGGACCATCTTTCTGACCAAAATCTTACAAGCTTTTTTTCTTACCAGTCACGAGAGAGGTCTGAAAAAAAGAGATATGAATACCAGATACCTTATGAAGCACTTTTCAATTCAGTGACTTTCTGGTTATGAAAATACATTTCTTAAATTATAGGCAATGGTTTAAAAGCCTACAAGGGTCTGCAGCGGAAGTGTATGAAAAGTGTGCTACATAATTTCTGACTAGGTCATGTAATCAGGTATTGCACCATTTACTGCTACTTGACAATTTCCTGCTACCTGCCAACCTGGACAGATCTACCCACAGACCTACAAATGTATTATGAATTATATACTTGTTGTATATAATGCACTTAATTCAGTTTTAAATCTTAATTAAATGAAATGGTGGCAATAGCAAAAATTGACGCTACATTAGTGATCATCTTGGATGGTTTATTAATTGACAGACAGCACTTATCTGATCTATCTTTGGGTAACATGTTGTAGTGTGGGGGATGAAAAACCAGTTTTGCACATCAAAAGGCATGATCACTAGCTCAATAACATGTCAATTATCTTTGCTGTACTGCACTCGGTTTACAAAAGTAGGTGAAAAAGCCCCTATTGTTGTAGGTTTCTGAAGTATTTAGATTGTTGATAAACCAACCTGTGCCTGTGGAAATATTTATGACTTCCATGAACTTTGACGTGTGCACAGCAGACACAAACGTCTTATTCTGGGCCTCTATAGTACATTTCAGTGGTTCCCAAACCGGTAATTGCTGATTTATACCCCAGTAGAATTCCGAAAGTTTCCTTTTGATATAGAAGGCAAGTTACACCCTGACCAGTAACCCTGCTGTGGGAAAAAAAAACCCAATTCATTGTGAAATTGAGGCATTTATGTCACATGATGCACAGTACTGTAACCTAAAGGACAAACGCAAGGCACTGACTGCCTCTGCTGAATGAGGCCAATCTATCTCTTGTATGCTACAATGTTTTGCTGGTGGTGTGAACAGTTGTTGCTTTTAGCAAGTTAACTGTCATTGTATGAGTTGATGTTAGGACATCAGTATGTCACTGTTTTTCTGAGCAGTGAAAAAATGTATGATTGTGATCACCTATAAAATCATAAGCAACTGAAATTTATCAATCACATTAAATTCCCTTCTTTCAATCATTTCAAAGCATACACAGCCATAATGCTGATTTGCACAATTGTCCCTTCTAAAACTAAACCTGAGACCAAGTTAGTCTCCAAAGCAAAACACACGGGTTCAAAGGTACAGGGTTTCGTAAAGCGTTTCTCTTTTACACAAATAGCCATCATGTGATCATTGACCCAAGGAGACAGCGATACAGCAAAAATACGCCAGGAACAAACGTATCAGGGATAGCCAGCAAAACAAACACGGCTAATCAGGCAATCCCGTGTGAGCGTATGCAGTGAATGCAGTAGTTTGTTTTCTAACACCCTTGACGTGAAAACCTAAGTTGACAGCTGATTTTTTTTTTTCTGTTCCCCACTCTTCTCACGGGAAGTTAAGGTTCTGCTGAGGGCCTGCTTTCACGCACCGTAAAACCAAAATTCAATGTTTAAAAACAAACTGTTATACCCTTGAACAAGTCAATTAACATGATTTGCTTCTGGAAATATCTTGTCTGATAATGTGTTTGCCATATATAACCCTGGATTTTTTATTTTTAAAGTTTAAAAAAAAGAGAGTGGAAAGGCCACCCTCCTTTTATAGTTTTTTATTAATTAGATATGGTCATTCGGTAAGACATATCAGGCAGTCTTCTTGTGACTATTATTCTTCTATTTCATTGGGTCAAAAATTGCATTCTGAAGTCTCGCCAGGCCACAATGCAGAAGTCTTTCAGTGGCTTCTTTAAACCACATACACCACAGAGGAAGGTTAACTTTGTTTCTTCCAAACAAAGATTATCTCACCAGGGTGGAACAACACCATACAGACACTATGGGTCTCCAGGGTGCAGGGGTCAGTACGAAGCATATAGATGTTGCTGCTGAGACTTGGGGTCAAAAATCTCAATACTGATATTTTTCACATTATTACAAGTCTCTGCTTGCCTTACTTACACTCCTGAGTTGTGTTGTCAAGGGGGAGGGGGGGGGGGTCACATAGTCCAAGTTTGTTGTCTACCCAAAACAAGTTGTTCCAAACACTGAAATCAATGCTAGATAAAGCTTCAAAGAAATCTCAGGAAAATTCTTCGAAATACAATCTGCAATGGACTGAGAAAAAAACATTGTAGTTCAAGGTACTTGTCTGTGAGACAAAGAAGTGTTTTGGCATACCAGTGGGTAAAAAAAGACTGCGAGGTCATCAGGTAAACAGTTTATTATAAAAAATGTACTACACTATAAAGTTTAAGGAAGTATTAAGGACACGGCATTCCAAGACATGCTTTAAGAACATAATGGTATAAATAGAAGAAATATTCTTGTGCAAAGAGATGGCTGTACACATAGTCTTACTTACACCTGTTTCCTTTCCCTCGGACCTCCACTGGGTCAAAGAAAAGTACAAATTTTAGAACAGCCCCCTCGAAAATTCACAATCATTTCACATTAAGACTTTTGAAGGCTACCGTTCTTCCTACAGTCATTCATGGTAAGAATGTGCCTTTTTGGAATGAGAAAATACAATTATTGTTTTATTTCCCTTTCAGAGATTTAGTTTTACAGCTCGGCTGCAACGTAACCATGAGAGTCCAGAGGCAACCCAATTGTCCGTACGTAAATGGCCGCCACCCTTTGTCTTTGTGCTGTGCTGTTGTCTTTGTAGTATCCGGCAGACACTTTGACAACTTCACAAAAAGAGACGGCTATAAGAAAATGCAGCACACGCTTGGATACGTTGCCATTGTGCTGTTGTCTATGCAAATATTGAAACCCTTAAGATATAGTACATTCCAGTTGTCCTGTTTTTTTTGGGGGGGGGGGGGCAATGTCACCCTTTTAATGATGCCTTTTGGATCCAACCAACAGAGAAAACATGGGAGGGAGAAAAGACAAGAGTATATTTCTTGAAGGCCTCTGACGTTATTTACAAAATCATTACATGTGGGTACATTCTCATATACTGTTACAACTGTTCACCTATCTGGGTCATTGAAATAATGCACTGCCTTACCAAAAACAAAAACGTTAAAAAATATCAAAATGGTCTACTTAATCTGGTTGCATTCATTTAGAAAAATCTTGTGAAACATTGTTAATCGGTTAAAAAACTGTGACACATGCAGTGTTTCCCACCGAGTGCTTTGGAGAGCAAGCTGGGCTTTTTCAAAATGGTGCCTCACAAAATATTAGGATGGGTACAGTTAAACAGTTGTAGCAAAACTTGATCACGCTTCTAAGAACACTTGCATGAAATTTACCCTTTTCTTAGTTTGACTCGAATACAGATGCTGTATTGGTGCAAGCATGCTTGCATGATTTTATAAATATGCTTTACACGGTAAGGGGACGAGGTGAACACACGCACGTCAGAAATTTAATAAATGTAAATATCTGTTTTGTTTTTTTTAATTGCAATGATGCTCATGGGACATTTTGGTTTTGACATTTTGTTTTTCTCCAAAAATCAAATGAGTCAGTTTGGTGGAATAAATATGACAGAATAATCGGCCTGTGTATTCATAATCTGCTGCTTTAGGGAGCAGCCTTTAAAAGCGGATCTGTGATACCAATACTTTCGAACAAATGCGGCTAAGAAATAAAGCACTTAAAATGACTGAACAGAAACATGATGAAATTAACAATGCAGCTTCTTTAGCTCGGACTTCATCTAGTGAGATTTTGTTTTTCTCGTGTTCCTGAATCCTCAGAAGATATAAGCCCTTTTTTTCTCCCATTCTTCCACAATTTTGGTAGATCTGGAATGTATACGATGTGCACTTTTAACATCCCTTCGTCACAGAAGCGGAGTTAGGGGTGTCGTGGTTAACCTGTTGTGTTCCGGCTGGAAAAATAAGAAAAAATACAGGGTGACAAAAGTTTACGGGTCTAAGCCCGTCTGCTACCTGTCTGTCTCCAGGACTAGCACTTGTGCTATTTCCTCCCCTGAAGATTACAGTTGGATAACACTGCTTTACCTTGCTATATTCACTCTGAGAAAACAGGACTGAATTCCTCCCAAGAAGCAGCTCTCTGTGGATCTCTTCCATCTCCAGTACTGGAATTTCACAGGGTTGTCTATTTCTAGGTAGGTATGTTTGTTTCTTTTCTTTGTTGGGCGTTTCCTCCAAAAGGGGGCAAAAATTGTGCGTGGAAACCTCTTTTGGTAAACACACCTTCCCTGGCAAGGCTCTTTTGGGGAGGTAGAGGGCTCGTCTAATACAATGGTCTAAAAGGATGGTTAGACTGATAACAGCAAACCATCACACAAAGGCACTCATTTTTCTGAACTCTTTACAGTTCATGCTGCCACACATATAATTTAAATAGTTTCTAAATTTAAGAATTTTTAAGTAAACGGCTAAAAGCAAGGACTTTATTTTAAATACATAAAACAATCCCAGTTTCATAAAAGAACACCGAATGTTGATGAAGTTTCACAAAAGCGGCTATCAATTAATTATGATGTTAATGAGATAACAATAAGGTGGCAGTGGCACTAATTTGTGTTTGGGAATTTACAAAAAATAAAAGTTGCATGAATCATTCTTTCGGGGCCAACCAGAAAAATAAACCATTCATAAAAGAAGGGCCTCGGTGAGGACACCAATCAGATTTAGGTTAGCTTCCCTGTGGCTGTTGACTAGTTTTTGTACAGTGGAGTACTGGAGGAGTGGGCGGTCCCCATAAGGATTGCACTTAGTGTCCCAAACCTTGCTCTCCTTCACCGGGATATGACCGAGCTTATAGAGTTGTAGGACGTCCCGCCGTTGCAGGTGGGGCCGTAGCTGTCCGGGGCGGGTGCCTCCAGGTTGACCCGGAAGACGGGCGCCGCCTTCAACAGGAAGTCGGCGGCGTCCCGGCGCCCGAGTTCTCTGAGCCGGGCCATGAGGACGCCCACGGTGCTTTGGGGCCGCCCGCTCCACTCCTGCAGGAGCACGGCCGTGGGGCTGGGCTGGGACGTCCCGTTGGGGGGCGTCCCGTTGGGGGCGCTGTACTTGGCCACCAGGTCGGAGAGGCCCAGGTTCATGGCCAGCAGGCACCAGTCCTTCCCCAGGGCGTCCGGGGGGTCCAGGAGCCGGCTGAGCTTCCTCCTGGCCAAGAGGCAGACCTCCGACATGTGGACGTCGGTCCCCACGCTGCCCTGCTGGTAGACCTCCGCGCAGCCAAAGCTCAATATGCTGCTGAAGCTCTCCTTGTAGCCTCCCATGGTGTTGGTGAGCGAGGTCTCCCTTTGGGCCTGGGCCCTGTGGAAGTCCCTGGGCTGGTAGATCATGGCAGGGCCGTGGTGCTCCCGCAGCTGCTGGGGGCTCAGGTAGTATTTGGCTGTCAGGAGGCCTGGGAGGGTGGTGGCCAGCAGGCTGTCGATGATGCTGCAGATAATGTCCAGCAGGCCGTAGCACTTGACCCGGTCCGAGTCGGGCCCGCGAACCTGCACCTCCACGCCCTGGCCGTGGTTGACCAGCAGCACCATCACCTCGGCGCCCGCGTGCGAGATCTTGGCGCCGTTGTTCCACAGCCGGACGTCGTCCCCCTCTGGCTTCTGCTGGTGGCTCCAGCGGCAGAGGTTGACCTGCAGCTTGTGGAAGAGCCCGCAGGGGAAGGGGGTCAGGTGCTCGGCGGGAACCACCCTCACCCCGCCGTAGACCAGCGCCTCCTCCTCCTCCTCGGTCCAGGAGCGCTGGAGCCCGTTGGTCTTGATGAGGGCGGGGATGTCCACCATGGCGGGGTTGCTGAGGTCGCGGGCGCACACGTCCATGGCGTCCAGGATCTGCAGCAGCTCGTCCACGTCGCTCTCCCCCACCAGGCCCTGCACCTCCTCCAGCCGGTAGCGCCCCCTGTAGTGGTGGATGGCCTTGGGCGTCTCTATGGACAGGATTTTGGCCAGAACGCCGCCGCAGAGCCAGCGCGGGTCCAGCAGCACCACGTCCTGCACGGTCTCGCTCTGCATGATGTTGATCTGCGTGGGAGAGAGTGCGTAAAAGACGGGGTCAGGAGGGCCAGCCGCACCCAGGCTTCAGTCTACCCAATCATGGGCTGCTGTGTACGCTTTAAAGTTTCACGACTGTGAGTCAGCATGATTCATTACCAAAAGGCCAGTACTGGAATGTGAAATGACTAAACAGCGACCTCTAGTGGGACAGTAATGCCGGTCGAGTAGAACAGAACAGCTTAGGGTGAGGCTTCAGCAGTCTTGTGCCAATTATTTTCACAGTTTACACAGACCGGTGGTTCCCAGCCCTGCTCTTGGAGTCCAGTAGGTAGTCACAACAACCCTATATTGGGACACTTGATTCTACTACTTAGCAGCTCAACAATCTCAACGATCTCTATCTGTTGAATGAGGTGTGCTTTTTTAGGGCTGGAGTGAAAACCGACAGTGCGGTAGATCTCCAGGAACAGGATTGGGCAGCCCTACTTCAAAGTTTCCCAGCTGCGAGTCAGGATGATTCATTCCCAAGAGGCCAGCACTGGAATATTAAATGAGTGAAGACCGACCTCTAGTGGCACATTGCTGCTAGTCAAGTAGAAAAAGCTAAAGAAATTATTAATGTGAGTCTTCAGCAGTCTTGCGCCAATTATTTCAGTTCACAGTCATGATTTCATATAGACTTATAAATGCACAGAATACCTTTCTTTCATCTCTCATAACACAAAGCTCTGCTGACACGATGCAATTGTATCTTTTAACTCTAGTACCAGTGGTGGTTTTCTAACCGTGTTAGATACTAGTTGTACTTCACATCTGGCAAAAAGCATCTGCTGAATGCCTGAATTATAGCAGCACATTATGAATGTGCAAGGCTGATAGATTGAGTACGATGATGATATGAAGATGTGAAGATAATGGATGTGAAAACGGATGTGGTAGATGTGAAAACTGATGTGAAGATGGATTTGGTGAATGTGAAGATGGATGTGGTGGATGTAAAGATGGATGTGGTGGATATGAAGATGGATGTGGTGGATAAGAACATGGATGTGAAGATGTGAAGTGGAGCGCAAGCGTACCTCCCCCATACTGTGCAGCTGGGAGGCCACCTCCCGCAGGTCCTCCTCGCTGACCAGGGGGTTGATCTGCTCCTGTACGTCCAGCACAAACTGCTGCAAGGACATGAGCTGGTTGGGGCCGTTCATCTTCCTCCAGGATGGCAGCGTGGCGATGATCTTCTCACACAGCATGGTCATGGGCTGGCACGTCTGAAGGAGAGATACTGAACACTGAGTCCCATAGGGAGCTTTACACAGAGAGTGAGAGCCATAGGGAGTTTTATACAGAGAGAGAGAGCCACAGGGAGCTTTACAGAGAGAGGGCCATAGGGAGTTTCATACAGAGAGAGAGCCATAGGGAGCTTTACAGAGATAGAGAGCCATAGTGAGCATTATACAGAGAAAGGGCCATAGGGAGTTTTAGTATTGGGAGTATAGTATTCTATAATTTTAGAATTATAATAAATAGATTTTGTGATTTTTGTTTTGAAAGCAAAATGAGTAATATCATTTAAATATCAGTTTCTAGACAAACAGGTGCAGAAACCCTCCCTGTGTGGGTAACAGTCAAAGCGTGAAACTTTTTTTTTTTTTTTCAAGGGCTTGTTTGAGACGACGAGGCACAAGGCATGTTCTAACACATCCCCAGCAGGTTGTTTGTAGGGAACAGGACATTTTTGCCATTCTCATTCAAACGGAGACTTCATTAAAATAAAAGGTGTGCGGAAGACTTACAGAAACGATAGAATTTCGAAGTTCCTGAAGATGGTTTCGCAGCAGTTTCATGTCTTTTGAGTTGGACGCCCCGGCATCCATGACAAAAAGCTTATCAGAGATCTGCAGGTCATGGCCAAACCTAGAAAATTATTAAAGTAAAATTTGGAGAAAAAAAAAACCTTTAACAGTAAATTCATTTAACTTCTGTTATCCAACATTTTGAAATAAAACCACAAGGAATGCACAGAGAATGACCACAGAATGTGTACTCGTTGCAATGACTCAAATCACAAATTAAAACAGATGGCACAAAGTACATAACAAACAGGTCACAAGGCTCGGACTTCACAAGGCTCGGATACCTGGCTCGGACTTCTTTAAGGAGAGACCTCTCCTTGTCGTAGCCAAACTCCCCTCCAAAGGCGCGAGGCAGGTTGACAATGTCTGCGTGTGTGGCCACCAGCACCACCTGCAGGGGGTTTTTTGTCTTCCCGCTGAAGGCTGGACATTAAACAAAAGGGTCTGTGTGAGTTACCTGAGTTACATATTCTATGCTTTATTAAAGTCAACAGGGGTGAACAAGGCTATCGCTGCAGCAAAGCAAAGGTTCCCTCCGCATGCATTCCTAAGCAATAATTAAACTCTATCTAAAATATGGGGCTTGATAGCTTTGTTCACACTTACTAGAGACCACAATTTGCAATTTGCTCGCAATTTGCACGACTGAGACGCATTATTATTAATTAAGTCCTCAGATCAGCCAAATGTAAGGGATATTAATGCATTCTGGAATTTAATAATGCAAGCAATTAACCACCAATTTATCCCTTTATGAGTCAGTTTTTTGGGAATATTTTTTCTCAAAATTCTAAGTCAGTCTTCTAGAACTCCATCGCACTCAATTACCAGTAGTGATTGTTACATCAGCATTAGAATGTTCGGTTAAGATCGCTTATGTATGATCTTACACTGTAAAAGGGTTAATGGAGGCCAAGGCAACTTAAAACCAAGCTAGGCTGGTGTTATAAAAGGCCATTTGGAAAGAAAAGAAAGCACAATGTAGAACAATTCCGAACGAGACCAATGTAATCAGCAATAACACTAAAATGCACTAAAAACTGTAATTGTCTTTTGTATGCATGGAGCAGGAACTACTTACTCCAAGGCAATAGCAAAAGAGAACATTGAAATATAAAATACAATCAACCAAACAACCAAGTAAATGAATGAGGTGAATTAAAAACAGATGAAAGCAGTGGTGTACACAGGGTGGGGCTATGGGACACAATACAGTCAATAAGGACACCGTGGGCACACAGTGCACAGAGCCTGTTGAAACCAAGGCAAGGCCTTCATATCTGCTCTTTCCTCCAAGTGTTTTATGCTTCTAATGATAATTGCCCAGCCAAATAAGATTTCACCTTGCTACCTCTGAATGTTCCATCAGAAAATGCCAAAAATAAAGCAAAGAAAGGAATGAGAATGTCTGACAGACTGACTTGTCTTTAAAAAATGTATTTATGCTGGCAACCTGCTGATCCAGTGTGAACTTCACAGACCCTTCAGTAAAAGACTTGTTTTCAATAGATGATCATATGGGCTTAGAATGTCCTTGTTTTGCAGCTGGCTTGGATGGCGTCGTTAAGCTCATTGCAGCCGGCAGATACTGTTACAGCTCCTTTTTTTTTTTTTGTAAATGCATCAGCTCTCAAGAGACAGGTCAGACCTGAAAGACACTGTACTCCTACGCCATTACACAAGGCACTGGGCTCCAGGAAGACTGATAGAGCTCTAGCTCTGAGCCTCTGAGCCTGTCTGTGAGATGGGGGAGGATGCTAACGGCTAAGAGCCCCGAGAGATTACATCCGTACCTACAGGGGCGTAACCACAGCCAAACAAATACCAAGGTCAAGACTCTGGACGAGTGGGGTTAGGTGAGATGGAGGAGGGGGTGTTAGGCCAGGGCATGCACTTTTTCACCTTTTAATTTGTTAATTTAACTGAGGACGCATTTATCAGTGTAAATTCTGGACACATGCCCCCAGATTAGTCTTAAATTTGAGAAAATATAAATATTCTTTTATATTTAATAAAGACCATTCATTCCCCTCCTAAATGAATTGCAGCTGATGTTCTTACTAACCAATGAAATTGAATACAGGCTTTAGAAACGGTCATGGAAAAAAAAAAAACAAAAAAAAACACAGAGCACATGACCACGCCGTCCTCAGGGGCAGTTTAGGTCCTGCGTACCGATGTTGTCCTCGGGCAGGGTGAGGGACTTGAGCAGGTTGAGCCAGAAGGTGACCTGGTTGAGCTGGACCTCGTACGGCTCCTCCAGGCTGAAGAGGACCAGGTGGATGGCAGTGATGTCATTGGCTGCGAAGTAGTCATAGCAGCAGTAGTAGACCGGGTTGCCAGAGAATTCCCACACGCAGAAATCCCCCACTCCTGACAGACAAAGAAAGGAACATTCGGGATGTTGAGGTCGAACACAGATGCTTATGTATTCTCTGGTATGCATAAATATGTTTACAATAAACACTATGACCTGCTGTTAGGACCAATAAAAACACAATCAATTAAAAATGAAATGGTAGATATTCAGGGGGGAGTCCTTTGGGATTGCAGAGCACTGCAAGAAAGTCTGTCTAATCAAACACTTAATGTCTTCTAATAAAAATTAAAGTCTTATTTTGTTCTCTCAAGCAGAAAATATTAGCTTTGTATTAAGTTACTTCTTGCCTGATAAGTGAAATTGTCCCCATTGGCAAATCCTGAAATGAACCAACCTGTCTCATCTCATTGCCAATCTTTTTGTCTTGTTTAACAGAAATAAGATTAAGTCGAAATGTCGAAAAGACTAAAATGCTTGTTAAGACTGACTTAGTCTTTGGTTTTTGCAGTGGAGAGAGGCTGAACCACGCACCATTGAGGTTGGCGTTCTGGATGTCGATGGCCTTGGTGGTCTGGTCGTCGGCGGTGGAGAGGGCGCTGTGGACGGGGGAGAAGACCTCCAGGACCCCCTTGGTGAGGCTGGGCTCGAACATCATGCTGCGGCTGCGCACGCTAACATTCTCGCACCCGGGATACAGGTTGGAAATACTGACAGAGACTGGACACACACACACACACACACACACACACACCAGTTCACTGATTACTCGCTTACATCACACACCGACAGCAAATGTATCCACATATATCTGATTCATATACATTAATATAAATTAAATACTTTAAAGCAGAAGTGGGCAATGAGGACCACACCTGTTCCCGGCTTTCATGCCAACTTCAGACCTTAATTACTTGATTAGCACCAAAATGTATGCCATCTGACATTTTAACTACATTTCTTGATAAGTGCATGAATGATAGCCGCAGGCTGTGCCTGTGTCCCTATATGAAACGTTTTACTGTGATCTAAAGCTTGAGTGAACCAGTATTGGTTTATATAGCCAATTAGCTCATTTAGCCAGGGTAACTGGAGGAAACAGAAACCAGCACACAAACCAGCCCCCCAGGAAAGGAACTGCCCATCTCTTGATTTCAGAGACAGTATCTTTCTCAACAAGAGCTGTGCCCCAATCAGGATTTGAACCGGAAGCCTTCTGGTGAAATGCGTGATATCATTAATCAGCAAAAATTCCTAAAATAGCCTTTCTTAATATGAGGCAAACGTGAAAGTTTCATGATCCACAGCAATTCTTTGACATAAGTAGTTCTGCACTTTCACCAAAAGATGGCGCATTTCCCACACAGAAGACCTGGTAGGCAAACCTCTCTTGAGAGCAAACCTGGAATCATCCATGGTGACAGGAATATCCCTCTTTCGCAGAGTGGGCGTGGCTCATTTGCATACGGCCGGCGGGTTTAAAGTAATCACGCCGCAGTCCTCAACACCCGATACTCAGGCGGACGACGTGTGTAGACCAGACGGAGCTTTGTCTTGTAACCCCATTCTATCAGATCTATCACTGGCAACCCAGACAGGATTATATGCCGCAGAAAAAATATACATACACTGTAACCCGATGGCACTTGGACAGGTAAACTGAACATCGAGAGCCAACTAGGAGGTCAGGCAAGGCTGCCGTTCCAATTCACACACCACTATCTGCTAACTCTGGATGCCAAATCTCACCAAATATGAGATTTTAATTCCCGCTGCCACCTTCAAAACTAAAGCCCAAACCCTGGCTAAACCATGGAGTGTGTGTTTTTTTTAAAGAGGAATGATAACAGGTGCGCAGGAAAGACTGATGCCGTAAACGGTTCGGTATAGCCGTGAAGGATTCGGCGGCACTGGAGCGTGTAGCCGTTAGTCACACCGCGCCGAACGCATCGGACACGCCTGACGGATCGCGGCTCCTTCCCGCCGAAGTAAGCCCCCCCCCCCCCCCGTTCCCGCCGACGCGTGACGGACGCTTACGGGCGAGGTGACGGGACGGCACCGCCCGACGCGCTTTGATCTGCAAGAGCGGAGGTCAGCGAGGCAACAGGAGGAGGAATATCTCAATGAAAGAGCATTTTGCAGCCATTTTAGCCCATCAAGGCACTGGGCTTCTCACTGCACCTGCAGTACTAATGCACATCAGCACTCTGTCAAGCATGCTGCTGAACAGACCCAGGGCTATGCCGCTTTTATGAGAGCTGACAAGCTATTGTGTGTGTGCTTGTGTGCGGGGGTGGACTTATCAGTACCGTATCAGCGCACAGACCACTTAAGTCCTTTCCATCAATACCTCTGAACTTGTTGAACTGACGAGACTATTAGTACCCTGTCCAGCTATTGCAGCGAGTTCCCATCACTCTCAATAGAAATGAGAATGACTGAAATCAGCTTGTTTCCCGGAAGGAGTGCAACTTCTTTAAGGCCGTTGCCAATGAAAAGGTACAATGGGGCTGCTGAACTCCACCTGGGAGGGGGGCCACAGGAGTCAGGTGGGGGGAGGTGGGGGGGGGTGTGACCTTACCTGCAGGTTTGTTGAAGACGGGGGAAGAGGGGGGGAAGCGGGATGAGTTGGTGGAGGAGATGCGGGGTCGCCTCCTCCTGAAGAAGCTGCGCAGAATCCCGCACTTGAGGGAGTCCAGCAGGGTGCTCTTCCCTGAGCCCGAATGGCCGAACAGCTTCACCTTGATCCGCGGCTGCGGGGTCTGGCTGGCCCTCAGCTGCTGGATGTAGCTGCCTTTGTGCGTGTCCTGGAGCGAGCGCACAATGTGAGGTCATGCGTTGTTACAGTGCACAGAGCGTCATCAATGCAGTAAACTTGGCCTGAGTGTGTCAAGGCATTTCTGATGAGAAACACCACCCCGCCACCCCCCCTACACAAACACACACAAGCACAGGCTCACACACACTCACACACACACACACACACAAGCGCACACACACTCATCGCCACCAGTGTCATCACCATTGACAGTTTGTGCCACACTCAAACAGCAAGGCTTGGATTTTACTAGCTCTGTGACTAACATCACAACAGAGGAGGTGTGTGTTAGAAGAGCATGCAACTCTGTGGTTGAGTAACATATTCAATTAATGCCATTATTCAGAGAATCCAGTTATACTGAATACATTTCAGAGGCACACAGCAGTTGAAGCAGTGGCTCACAGTGTTACCTTTTTAAGCATCCCCAGTATAACATTCCCATGAGCGACAGGCACACAACACACAACAGTTGAAGCAGTGGCTCACAGTTACGTTTTTAAGATTACCCAGTAGGACATTCTCATGAGGGACACACAGAGCAGTTGAAGCAGTGGCTCACGGTGTTACCTTTTTTAGCTTCCCCAGCAGGAGAGCGATGTGCTCGTGCTGCTCCATGCTGGCCAGGTCCTCGGCCGACTTCCCATCCTGCGGAGAGAGCGGGAGAGTCAGGGATTGATCCACAGGGCCGTTTTTTGGGAAAAGGGCCACCCGCGTCTCGCTAAGCTCCCGTGTCTCCGAGATACCGCTGCGTTTATTTTATTGATGGGCGCCGCAACGCTGCAAGAAGCCGGCAAAGCCCTCGTCCCGAGCGTGACCCCCACAGAGTGCAGGGGCACCGACTCACCCCCAGGGGGGGGCTACCACTGAGCGCCGCACCCTCAGAGCGAAGGGGTACTGACTCGCCCCTGGGTGCTCCCCTAGGCGTGTCAGCCACACGGGTCCTGTGCCGGGACAGGACGAGGTGTGGGACACCAACCCCAGGCCTGCGGACACCCAGCTTATTTCTGCACTCCAGTTCGTAACGGGACAACCCAAACTGGCCAGTTTCAAAACCACCTGTGGACTGCAATGGCAATGCAATAAGCTACTGTAAGTGTCAGGACTGCACGTCCGCATTAAATAGTCTTTTGTCAAAAAGAGGGCTGTTGTTAGCATGAAGCGTACAGATCCTCATTAGCACAGCAGTTGATTATTATGGTCTTCTGCACCCAAGAGTGTGTATGCGCACACTGACTGTTTGCATGACGCGAGGCTACATTAATAAAAGCGGTTAGACGTTTATGTGAAATTAACACCGGCGGTCGACGCTGCCGTTTAGTCTCAGAGCTATTACTGAGGTAACAGTCGCCATCCCTCTTTCCCTACGCCGAACCCACACAGGAATACATTAAGTGTGCATTAGGTAGCTTTGCCGCGTGCAAACTCTTATGCGAAACGAGCTCGGGAAATTGTCGCTAACGGTAATGGAAGGAGACACAATGGGGCGCATCTCACAGGCGAGAAACGGCCGCGTTCAAACGCGTTCCGGAATCAAAGCGGGGGCAGGAACGGCCCACCGGGCAGTAATTATTCATCTGTCTAATAGGCCTGCGATTAAACAGGACATTCTGCTGCCAATTACTGTGTGCGAGAGAGTGACTACACAAGTGGGGCTCTTTAAATGGAGATGGCGTCTCTCTCTCTCTTTCATACGCACTCACACAAACACGTACACACACACTCTCTTTATCCCACTCGTACACTTTTTCTCACACAAACGCGAATGCACGCACGCACGCACGCACGCACATTGATTTTTAATGGCCCTCAACAAAAAAAAAAAGAAAAAGATAGTTTAATGTCTCAAGGACACATGGAGGGTTTTGACATTTCATGGAATGGAGTCCTTGAAATGAAAATGTACTTCTGCCACAACAAGAGCACAGATCATTTGCATTACAAAGCAAAATACTGAGTTGGCACACCATATCTCAGTGTCTGCCATAAAGAACACACAGAAATCATATTTAATACGAAAAAATAAGGAGGAAAAACTCCTTAAAAAACATCCAAGAAAGGTAGTCTGGACAATATTGTGGGAAGCAGAATGATTTTTACAGGACACTGGTGAGCCCATACACAATAAAGAATGAATTATAGATACTAATACCCATTTCATATACTGCACACGCCTAGTGCATCCACATGTCATACAATATTAATGCTATAAAATATGGCGAGGTCAGAGAAATCCATGAATTGTTTCCCCTACTGTATATACGGTTCCAGTATGAACATTCCTGCTACTTCCACCATAAAAGTGATGGATGCACGCACCCAAGATGTGGATTGAATGCGATTCCGCAGCGGATGGTGGAGCGAGTGCGGTTATTGATTACTCGGGTCTGACGCGTCAGGGAAGGCCTGCCGCTCACCACACGGCTCACCTGGGCTCCCCTGCGGCTGGGTCCGGAGTGGTACTGGGAGATGGGGCCCCGCTTTCTAATTAAAGAGCTTTACTGGAGGGGGGTGGGGTGTGGAAGTGGGGGGGGGATGCTGAGTGAGAGCTATGCACTGTGCCCCCCCCCCTTTCCCCGCAGCTGGAAACAGTAGAGACTCGCTCTGTGTGTGCACACACTCAAACACAGCTGCTCAGTGTGAGCTCTCAATTGCACGTCTATAGCCTGTGCTGATGTGCATTCGGCTGCGTGCAGATGTGCATGCTTGCTGTGTGTTGAGCACACCACATCTGTTCCTCTGTGGCTTACATCACCTGCTTTCAAGATAGGTCTTACTTTAATCTAACAGTCATCTGCATTCTTATATTATACCCAGTTTACTGAACAATCAGAATTTACCTTGCTGTTTGTTCAGAAGCCCCTAACCTCCCCCTCTTCACGTTGAGTATACTGCTGTGGCACAGGGAACTTGTGGGAGAATTTTGCAGGAATTTGTTACCATAAGGAACATGACATCTGAACACATTATGACTAATTAAAATGGAAACAAATCCCCGGCAGGTGGGCCACTAATATTCACACAAAAGAGACTGCTGTAAATTCCAAGTTCTTACACAAGTGCTACAATTGTTTTGTGCGAGTCATCAAATTAAATGCTGAAATTAATTACGCTTGGATTTCTGCTTTCCACATGAATAACTACAGACATCGGCTATAAAAATGAGACTCCCATGTTAACTGTGAACTATGAAAGCTACTTTGAGTTGGTGGTAATTTCTGAAGAAGTGCTTCTCAGGGCTTACGTTGGTGATGGCGTCGGTGTTTGCTCCAGCAGCGCAGAGGTGTCGTACGACTTCGAGGCCTCCGTTGGAGGCAGCCAGGTGCAGGGGAGTTTTTCCGTACTGCCGGAGAGGAAAGAGGACAGACCGTTACACACCACACACGCTCGGACTGAAGACCAGCGAGGGGAGAGTGGCTCTCCACGGCTGTCCGATGACTATGGCGGTCCTCTCCTCCCGTTGTTTAACCATGCTTCTTCTAAGATTAGAGCTGCCACCACATTTTACGGTTCAAGTAAATCATGATAATGACAATAACCCGCCTGCAACCTTCATGAAAAAAACACACTCTTTCAGCTTTAGCATTCCTAGAATTTATCACTTCTTGCCAGTTGTCAAGAACATAGTACAGAAGGTAAATGAACGTTGAATTGTCGAAAACTAAAAATAAACACTCAAATGATGCCACAATAGGGGTTTTACCTCACCATAGTGTTATGGCAATAGGTAACCTCAAATAAACAAGTCATATTGTATTTAACAATAAAATTATGTTGAATTATACAGGCTATTGGGCATGCCCAGGGCATGTCGGGGCAAACACTTACTTTGTTGGGGATGTCCAGGCTAGCTCTGGCCTCCAGGAGGAGTGAGACGATGGGCAGGTTGCCGTCCTTGCAGGCGATGTGCAGCGGGGTGTTGCCGTGGCGATCCAGGTGGTCGACGTAGCAGTGGTGGCCGAGCAGGCACTTCACCACCTCCACCTGACACCTGCGCACGGCCAGGTGCAGGGCAATGTGGCCGTCCTGAAACGCACATGCTCAGTCAGCGCCCCTGCGTCACCTGCAGCTCTCAGCCCTTATGAATCACTTCGCCCTTTCACATGTGAAAACCACTATTTCACGTGTGAATTCAACATTTCACATTTGAATGAATATATTCACACATGAAAAGATAATGTCACATAAATGTGAACTGGATATTTTCATGCATACTCTCCACACATGGTTTTTGGACACATGGTTTTGGAATATGTGATTTTTTCGAAAGTGAATGCAATCTCAATGGCAACGCAACAGCCATTTTACTCAGAGAAATTGCTCCTCCAGCTGAAGATAATAGCTAGCTCTCTGAGATAAAGTAGCAATGATTACATTTCTCTAAGGGAGACCTCTGACCTCCAGGTGAAATGAAGGTTATGTAGAGTCTGAGCTCTAGGTACTGAGGCTGTTTGCTGAAGTCTTTGTTCCCCGTTATTGATGCAGGGAATGGCTTTTAGCAAGACTACAGGAAATGAGCCCCTTCAGTCTACTTGCCAGCAATGTGAACCCGGAAATGTTGAGTACCCCAAAGTTTTATGTTATAAATGTACAGTATGGGTCCCCAGAATTTAGAAACTGCCAGATGCTAACTTGCATATGTTTGGCAATTGGCATAATTAGCATAATCACCTATATGGACAATATTTCAGCAACTGCTTGGCTGAAACAATATTGGAGTGGTTTTGGGGGTTATTGAGGATGCTGAATCCATTTCTGACATTTTAAAAATTCAAAATGGCCGTTTAAACCAGAAGTGGCCATATTTCAACTCCCAGTGGGCCGATTTTAATGAATTTTGAGTCGATTTTGAGGTTATTTATATGCTTAATACATTGGACCTGCATTTCAAGCTGTTAAGTGTTGTCTTAACATAATCACTATCAAAATTTGGCAAAGTGAGTTATGCTAATATTAGCCAGCTAACAAGCTAACATTAGCTAACTAACTAGCTAGTAAATGAGCTAACGTTAACTAGCAATGCTAATCGCGATTAGCTTTTCGCCAGAAGACGGGATAAAGCTGATTGAAGAAATCGAAGACTTCGTCATCAACGCACGACGTAAGACCCGGGATATAAGCCGTAACGTGGCGAGGATCCATGATGAAAGCTGATACGGAAAGTAGTTCAAACTCAATCAAGCTTTATTGAGGAACATGCAATATGGAAATCAGACAGTCGTACAATTCGCTTTATAATGGCGGACAGGGGAGAAGCCCCTCAAACTCTTCCTCTGTTTCACCCACGGTGACACACAACAAACACAACCAATGACAGCAAAACACAAGTCAGACACATTCATACAAGATAATAACTAGGCTATTTACAACAGTTAGAAGGCAACAGTCGCGCACGAACCCAATAAAGTGTCCCGTGCACGATGCATGCTGGGAGCTGCCCGCCAATCCCACCGGAACAGCCCCCGGACACTACATTGCCCCCACCCGAGGGGCCTGTCGTCCCTGATGGCCCTTGAATCCAGGACACAGTCCTCCAGGTGCTGCGGCGTCCTCCAGGTGCTGCGGTAACCTCCGCCGCCGTCTTGGGCGTTCAGGAGAGCTGGTCATGCGGGGTGAGTCAGGGGGTGCCCTAGGGCCCTGGCCAAGGGAGTGGGCGCCTCAGCTCCCATGGTTGCCGTCTCTGCCAACAGCCAGTAGGGGGCCAGCTGGTCGTGATGCAGCACTACGGCCCGGTCATGATCCTTCGTCCGCACCCAGTAGACCATGTCAGATGCTTTGTACAGGACTTGGCACAGCCCCTCCCATTGGCTGGTGAGCTTTGGCGACACTCCCTTCTTGCGGCGTGGGGTGTACACCCAGACCTGGTCCCCTGGGGCGAAGTCCCATCCCCGACAGCGGGTGTCGTAGGCCCTCTTCTGCCGCACTCCGGTGTTGGCCTGGGCTCGGCTGGTGTAGTCGTGGACCACCTGTAGGCGATCCCTCAGTCTACGAAAGTAGTCCATTTTCTTTTCCCCCGGCAGTCTCAGGCTCGGGCGGGGCCCGGAAGACCAAGTCCATGAGGGCAGCAGGTGTGCACTAGCTGGACTCCTGGACAGCAGTCTGGTAGGACCACAGGACCAGGGGCAGGTGGCGGTCCCAGTCCCGCTGGTGTTGGCTGGTGAGGATAGCGAGGTGGGTGGTCAGGGTGCGATTGAACCGCTCCACCAGCCCGTCGCTTTGAGGATGGAGCGGTGTCATCCTCGTCTTGTTCACCTCTAGCCGCCAGCACACCTCACTGAAGACTTGGGACTTGAAGTCCCGCCCCTGGTCGCTGTGGAGCTCGGCGGGGACCCCGAAGCTGTGGTGGTGGCACTCTGATCTGGCACCGCGTACGCCTCGGGCCACTTTGTGAAGTAGTCTATAGCCACGAGGACATAGCGGCTGCCGAAGTCGGTGATGGGAAAGGGCCCAAGGATGTCCACCCCTACTCGCTCCATCGGGGCCCCCACCAAATACTGCTGTGGCAGTTGGTCCCTTCTGGGCGGTGCAGGAGTTGCAGAAATGCACGTGTAGTCCACGTCTCATCGATAGCCAGGCCAGTAGAACCACCCCCTGAGGCGGTGGAGGGTCTTGGCATTCCCGTAATGCCCCACACCCACCGAGGACAATCTGGAGAACCTGGGGACGGAGCACACCAATAGCTGCCGGAGGTCGTTCCCTCGTCCAGGAGCCTGCCACCTCTGGTACGCCAACCCATCGTGGAGCTCAAAGTTGCCCCATTGAGAGTGGTAGGCCTTTACCTCGGGCCCCAGTGCTGACACCTCTGTCCACTCAGGGCGCCGCCCCGTCTCCAGCCAGCCTCTCACCAGCACCAGGGTCACGTCTACCTCCAGCTGCTGCCTCAGTTGCTGCGTGGTCAACGGAAGCCACCCCTACTTGTTGCTGGTGATCTGGACGGCCGCCACCGTCGGCGTCATCTGGCCCTGTTCCTCTTGCCGCTGGCAGTAGCGCCACTCCAATGCCGCACGGGGCGCCGGGAGAGCGCATCGGCATTGCCATGGTGTCACCCTGCACGATGCTGGATTTCAAAGTCATACCCTTGAAGAGCCTCCAGCCATCAGGCCACCTGGCCCTCAGGATGCTTAAAGTTCAGAAGCCAGGTAAGTGAGGCGTGGTCGGTGCGGATGAGGAAGTGGCTGCCGTGCAAATACGGCCGGAAGTGCTGTAATGCCAGGACCACTGCCAGCAGCTCGCGTCGGTTTCTGCCCGACTCAGGGCACGACTGAAGTAGGCCACAGCACGGTCTCCATCTCCTCCCCGCTGGGAGAGGACAGCCCCGATTCCCCACGTTGCTGGCATCGGTGTCCACGATGAAGAACTGTTGGGCATCGGGGTAGGCCAAGACTGGGGCTTCAGTGAGGGTCTCCTTGAGTCGGATGAAGGCTGTAGCACAGGCGTCGTACCAGTCGAATGGTCGGCCCTTGTCGGTCAGGCGGTGGAGTGGGCTGGCGATGGTGGCGAAGTCCCTGACGAAGCGACGGTAGTATGACGCCAGGCCCAGGAAGCTTCGCAGCTCGCAGCTTAGCAGGGGTTAGCCAGCCTCGGAAGGCAGCCGCCTAGCTGGGTAAGCTTTCATCATGGATCCTCGCCACGTTACGGCTTATATCCTGAGTCTTACGTCGCGTGTTGATGACAAAGTCTTCAATTTCTTCAATCGGCTTCATCCCCTCTTCTGGCAAAAAGCTAATCGCGATTAGCATAGCTAGCTAACGTTTGCCCATTAGCTAGCTAGTTAGCTATTGTTAGCTTGTTAGCTAGCTAATATTAGCATAACTCACTTTGCCAACTTTTGATAGTGATTATATTAAGACAACACTTAACAGCTTGAAATGTCCAATGTGTTAAGCATATAAATAACCTCAAAATCTACTCAAAATTAATCAAAATCGGCCCACTGGGAGTTGAAATATGGCCACGTCTGGTTTAAACGGCCATTTTGAATTTTTAAAATGTCAGAAATGGACTCAGCATCCTCAATAAACCCCAAAACCACTCCAATATTGTCCAAAATCGGCCAAGCAGTTGCTGAAATATTGTCCATATAGGTGATTATGCTAATTAATGCTAATTATGCTAATTATGCAAAATGCCCAACATATGCAAGTTAGCATCTGGCAGTTTCTAAATGCTGGGGACCCATACTGTACATTTCTACCATAAAACCTTGAGGTACTCAACAATTCCAGGTTCAGAATAGGGCTCTATTGGCTGGCAAATAGACTACTTTGTGTGCTGAAGGCCAGGTTTCACACACCACTAGACAACCTCCAGACAGTTTTTATGGCCCTCATCACACTCTTGTTCTTACATTCTTTAAATAATTAAATAAAACAATAGCAGCAGTTTAATAGATACTGATTCAAGTTGTTCAAACTTTTGGAAATGTACCCTGAGGGAAGTGTTTAATTGGTACAGGAAGCACACATGCCATTTTAGTAGCCATGGCAGGTCAGAGTCAGAATAGCTTTCTGGATTCAGCCAACCTCTCTCCCTGGACTGTACCATTCAGAGCAGGAGGGAGGGGGTCTCACTTTGTCAGTGGAGTCCAAGTCGGCCCCATGCTCCAGGAGGCACTCCACGATGTCGCGGAAGCCCCTGGCGGAGGCGGTGAGGAGGGGGCTCTCCCCCTCCCGGTTCCTGACGTTGACGCTGCAGCCGGCTTCGCACAGGGCCCGGGCCACGGAGGAGTAGCCGTGCCAGGCCGCGCAGTGTAGGGGGGTCTCTTCCTCCTGTAGGGGGGGTGACACACACACCCTGACTATGGCTGGAAACTACAGCTGGGCACTCGAGTACCAAACAGTATCAACATCACTGCCAGGAGAGTGTCCATTCTCATTTCAGAAATAACATTGTAGCCACAAATTTTGGTTCTAGATTTTTCTTTTCCCGATGCTAAATCATCGGACTCAACTCAGCAGTGCCTTGGTTGAATACTGAGATCAGCTGATTGTTTGAATCAGGTGCTTTAGTACAGAGGTAGAACATAAATCTGACCACCCCCTAACCACACTTGCGTTATGGTAATAACTTACACTCTGACCCTTTTAACAGTGAAAAAGAGCTCATTGAACTACTACACTTATCTATTATTTGATGACTGTACGTCATCCATGATGTTAGCGCATTTGATACGTACCCTGTCGGTCAGGTTGGGGTTGGCGTGTATGCTGCACAGGTACTGGACCACGTCCACGTTCCCATACCTTGCCGCTACGTGAAGGGCTGTCTCTCCAGACTGGTGGGGGAAGAACAGGAAGTGACATCACGGCATGTGTTTATGACATTAAGTTTCCAAGTAAATAAATCTACAAAGGCTACAGGCTTGTTTCCTAGGTGAGACAGAACTGTTGACAGGGCTGTTGTACTCTTGTGACAGGTACTTCTAATTGGATAGCTGCAAAAAAAGGCAGCTGTATAAATGGATGAAGACTTGTGCCAAGCAAATTAATTTTGTAGCAATGAAAAGTTACCATCAAAAAGCAAAAATCTACAAACATAAAACAACCATTATTTATTTATTTCTTATTACAAAGTTACAGCCAACACATTAAATGTATTACGTATTTATGTAAACAAATAATTTATATACAAACATAATTACGTATCAGAAGTAAGATTCAGTTGGCCGTGTACCATTTCTCGAGCCACTGAACTGGAGCAATACTAATGATGGACACAGTCAAAAATTCTCGCCCCGACAGATAACCATGGCAACCGAAAATAAGCCGATAAAGGCGAACAATCGTGCAAATCTGCAGCCAGGGCCCGTTTGAAGAAGGCCACCTCCGGAGCAATGCGACGCACAAGGCCCTGACTGAAATTTGAGGGCCTGTCTGAGAGCAGCCAGGAGATGGAGTTACCTTATCTTGGATGTCCAGAGGGCATTCCTTTTCATGTAGGAATTTCAAGGTTCCAACATGGCCGTGCCTCGCAGCGTAGTACACAGCGTTCGATCCAGACTGCGGGACGGAGGGCGGTTTGGCGGTTAAACATTGCCTAATGATGCCTCGAAAGAACATTATTTATGCATTTATAACGAGCCAAGCTCTACATTCATAAGAAAATAAATAAACAACCCACACTGATTTTTCTTTTTTAAAGATGAAGGTGAAGGATTTACCTTTAAATACACAATACACAATCTACATAAGTGAAATGTTATTAATCTTCTGACAAACCTTCAATAGCAAGAATATGGTTCAATTACTGTGCCCCTCCTTGAAATAACATTTCTAGGTCAAACAACATTTAAGGAAAAATGTAGTGGCAAACAACAGTGAAAAAAGTCACCATGCAATAAACAACAAAAAAAAATAGCTAAATTAGGTAACATGCTAAATTAGGGTCTGAATTTGTCACATTGGCAGCAAATGGCTATCCGAAAAAGGCTCAGGTAAAATTAGCCAATTAAGGGCGTGGCGCGCGGGGGGGGGCACGCAAACCTTGTCATGGGCCTGGATTTCCGCTCCCTTCCTCATGAGCACGTCAATGATCTGGATGTTTCCGCAGCCAGCCGCTATTAGAAGAGGGGGAGTTCCGTGCTGAAATAAACAAACAAACAAATAAATAAATAAATAAATAATTTAAAAACAAGTGAACGTTTTAAACATTACAGTCTGAGACAGGACCTGCACATCCCCAAAATGTCCAAAAAGAGAAAGGAAGGACTCGATGCACAAATATATTTTCGCACTTTATTTCTTTAAACCAAAGTTTCCCTTCCTGTAGTAGTTAGCTGTGACAAAGGACTTGGGCTAAATTAGCATCATTCCAATCATCGGCACGTAGTCTGTCCCTAATGGCTACATGCTTGTTTTTCTCAATTCTCAACAGCAGTTTAAATGTTCCTGCTGACGGGTGATGATTCCACTAATTTGTAAAGAACGAGGAAGAGGGTTGATATGAATAAACTGCGAGATTGGAGACGGTCCCTTAATACAGACGTGCACAGCTGGACACCTTGCGAAGCAATCAACACTGGAAGCATCTCCTCCTTGCTAAATAAAGATTTCATCACAACTCATCCTTCTTCGCACTTTTAGCTGTTACTTCAACCGTCCATATTCCTCCGGCACTTCATGAAGCAAGCGATGCACAAGTCCTTTTGCAAGCGGTTTGAAAAATCTACATTTATTCCTTCACATTCTTTGGTTTAGTGCTCGCCGTGCATCGCACAGAAAGTGGTATGTGTTTACTGAATTCACTTGTGCTTGGATGATTTTGTTCTCCACTGAGGTGCTAATGAAATCCCGCAGACTCGCAGTAGATTCCAAAATTGAAAATGGAGATAATTATTCAACAATTCATGCTAATTAGCCTGCAATCACTAGGCTGATTTTGAAGAAGATTCAAGAGAAATTTACCAAAAACTCAAAAGGTTTTAAATAAATGTCTTAATAAAAATGTTTGTGACTGGAGACTGCTTTTGAAAAGGGATGGGGGGTAGGGATGTGAAAACTTCTTTGTCATCAATCTCTATTCTGTAGCACATTAGTGTGTGGGTATAGGGTTTGGTCCCGGAGCTAATAGTGGGGTCTGTATTTCTGCTTACCTTGTTTGGCTGGTTCACATCGTAACTTGTTAGGGATCCAAGAAGGTGCTGTAGACCCGGCACGTTGTCGTCATTAATGGCGTGAATGATCGCCTTCATCACAAAAGAGTCTTCCTCATCCTGCAGACAAAAAAAACACAGCAAGGTTAGTCTCTATTAGCCTGTCTTGCACATTGGTTTACTGCCTGGGTAAACCAATTGGTTTACCCCCCCCCCCCCCCCATCGCAACCTTTATAAAGCCTTTTTTTAAATGCAACCCCTTTTAAATTATAATGGGGGTCCTCAAGATGCCTTTGAGCCTCGGTGGAGGGTCTCTGGATCATAACCGGCTGAAACCCCTAGTTTACTGCATAAATGGACCACAGAGTACAAGCATTAACGCAATTCACAGTGGATGTGCTTTCATTGTGAAGAAAAATAACTTTTCTGTTGTAGCCTTCAGCTGTTTGGCCACACAGCTGAATAAAAATGGGAAAAATCATTAATAATTTCATTGGTAACATACTTCAAGTTGTCATCTGCTGTCACATACATATATCCTGAAAACATAACCTTAACAGTATATAACAGTCACGGTTTTCCACAATCCAGTTGTGCTTCATTGTATAACGGCCTCTCTTTTAAAAAAAAAACAAGGCCTGTGGTATGTTAATCCCATTAAATAATGCACATGCCTGAGAAAAAAAAAAACACTGCCTTTTTTCCCTGACAGAGTAAGCTCACCATGTGACCCAATAACCTCCAACAGAACTTGACAGCACTGACACCAGATCGAGTCCTCAGCTCTCCAGCCAGAATCTAACAGCTACGGGGAGAAGGCTCTGCCCAGCCAAGCATTCACAGCGCGTATTAGCGCTAGCCTGGGTTTAGCGCATACTACAGTGCGTTCACATCGGTAAGCGTGACCGAACCGAACAGGACCTGGTTAAGTTACAAGTCCCATTAACCCTTTAAGGTGTACGATCATAAATAATCTATTAGAATGTTCTTAACTGAACATTCTAATGCTAATGTAACAATCACTACTGGTAATTGAGAGCAAAGTAATTCTAGAACACTGATTTAAAATGTTGGGGAAAAACATTCTAAAAAGCGTACTCTTCTAATGGTTAAAAGGGAGGCACTGTAAAAACTAATAATGACCATATTCGCTATTAACCATACACTATTAGCCTAAGCATTGTCCAATTATGCTTAAAAGTCACAAAGGCTGAAAGCGCCATTTTCTATTTTCCTCTTTTAATTCCTCCCGTAAGTCTTGATCATGCAGCTCAGCTTCAGGCGAGTGTGGCCTCTATCTCCCCTTTACAGGCAATTTGGCTTTCAAGCCTTGAGGCTTCTTGAAACACACACTGGTTTTAATACTCTGTCCATATAAGTACCTTCCCTTGTAATGGAATGATGGACACTACAAAGGGAAATACAGTAAAAAAATTAAATAAAAAAAAACCATTAAAAAAAACACAACCCAGCAAAATATAAACCGTTCTAAAAAAAATAAATATATCTGCTATCTTACACATCTGTTTGCAATTGTGAATTCCTCTCTATTGTACACTTTAAAAGAATTGTGAAAATGTCATGGCAAAATGCTGTATTAAATAAACATATTTGATTGACTGACGGATGAACTTGTATCAACTCTTTTCCTGCAATTTTGCACGCGGACAGTCTTACACCTCGCTTCTCGTTTTCTCCCTGGGATGGCAATGTGATAATCATTCTGCCCACACGCCACTAATCCTGTCTCCAAAAACCTAGCGGGTTCTCTCCAAAAAAAGCCTTTCTTTGAACATTCCTCTGACTAATCCGCAAAAGTGTCCTGTTGTAAAATGTTCACCGATTGTCTTACTTTGACATCAGCTGGTGACATAAAGCTGTATTTTCTTTAAAAGCAGCTTTAGCGATTTAACCTGTATTTTTTATTTATTTACATAAATCAATGTAAAACAGCATTGAAACTAAATCAGGTCACAAAGTGAGAAGACATTGTTTATACATCTCAGTTTTGTCCTGTTTCCCCCCTATGGGTTTGGGTAAAAGCAGAACACTCTGTGCAGACTTTACCCAACACTGGTGCTTCACTTTACCGGCCTGTACCACTGAAATCAAGAGTGGCGCTATTCTTTTCATTCATACCGCCGTCTTTTATAAACACGTCCATGTGAATGCCTCCATTCAAGGTGGAACAACCGCCATTTGTATCTTAGACCCGTTAAATACCTTGAACAAAGTGGTCAACTGTTAATGCCACATAAATCATTAACCATTTTCTTGGGGGGGTGGGGGGTGCGGGTGTGGATGGGGGGGGGGTTTATAAAGGTGCATGTTTGAACCTCATCGCAGGGAATGGTGAAGGATTACGCCACGGTTTATTGACTCATTTTCACTTCCTCGGGCAAACACCGAGCCGGGATTATACAAACCCCTCGGTCCTTTGTGCAGTCTAGTTCATTAACCTCGCCGAAGCCCGCCACCGAGGCCTCTGAGGTTTAACCCTGCGAAGGCGCTGCAAACCAGAGCTGCAGGTTCGCGTTTCCCAGGGGGCTTCTCACCCGTGACTCAGGCGACTGAACAAACACACTCCACGGCGGTGTTAGCATGCGGGCAAAGCAAACACATACTGAGGCTGTCGAGCGATAACAGTTACCGGCACGACGGCATGTCAAACCATTCTGAAAACAGAAAACGGGCCATTCACTGGTGCAATTTTGGGAGGGGGAGAGGGGTGGTCCTATTTCCCCCTCTCTTTCTTAATTTTAATCGCAGGTGCCTTACCAAGGTGTCGTCGCTGCGGGCAACGCTCATGTTGCTCCGGGACAAGAAGGATCTAGAGAGCCTGTTGCACAGGGAGATGAGCCGCACTGATTGCTGTGGAGGGGGAAACAGAGCAACTTCTTCACATTCTACCATATGTCAGCCCGAACTGCAAACTTAATCATTTTGAACTTTCATGCAGTTTTCTTTCAAATGTGTGCAATAATCGCAGTAAATCAGAGGTTCTCTACAATGACCTTCCCTTTCTCCAAAAGACAATTGCCTTACTGTTGTGATTACAGACCCTGTTTAACCAAACACCAACACAGAGTAAATGGATTTGCCCTTTTGTAAATGAGACATACTAATTGTCTGCGAGTCACGAACATATCATCTGTTTTCATTAGTTGTCGGACAGCCGTTTGATTTCCCTCTTAATTTCCACCTGTTATGCATGTTTTTTTAAAACCAGTGATTGGCAGCTGGATCAAGGTTATGAGTAATCCATTCCTGAATGTCAAACTCAGAAGCAAACATTTATTGCTCACAAACTATTTACACATACACAAACATTAGACTACATAAATTATGGGTCTATTTGTCATGGGTGAAAGTTAGTTCTAGTTCTCTCCTGTAGTGTCGCATGAACTGTACAGTGGAAATAGGTCAGTCATTTGCAAGTGAGAGTGTCAGGACAATGTCCATGATTCCGCCTCAGTATTCCTTTCATATGAGAGGATAGCACAGCAGGAAGTCAAGAGGCTAAATCGGCTATTCCAAATCAGGGATGAAAAAAAGGGAGGCTTTAAAAAAAGATACAATGCATCACACTACCTTCCATTTTCTCCTGGCTGCGAACTTCTTAAACTTCTCCATGTTGACTGCAGATTCCTTCCTGCTAAGTGCTTGTTGCGTGTCCTTTGGCTGAGGAAAACAGACAGGCACGTGTAACACTCCTTTTTGGCAGTTCACAACGATCTGCACTCATTTAACAAAATAAATATGGTGGACCAACCTTGATCCAAGGATGTTGTAGGCTGTCCTGAATTGTCATTCTTTTTCTGCAGGGGCAAAAATAAGAGAGAGACCATGAGACTAAAAAGAGCAGTAAATAGTTTCTAACAATAGTTGGAAGGCCTCAGTGGCATTGTTCACTAGGAGCAGTTGTCTTTATGCAGGCAGCTATGATAACTACATTCATGGCTATGAATTGGGAATCCCTGGGGTGTTGATCGTTTTAAACAGTATCACATTATTGAAAATCACTTTGCAACCCCAGTTGAACTAGCATAGATAATAGCTTCTCTGTCTGTCAGCTTAGTTCTCATTCAGTACTCCAGAAGAACTGAATTAGGCTACACCACAAACACAATAAAAGTGAAACAGGAACACACTGCCAGACGAATAGTGAACTACAGCCTAACAAGGCTCAGTCTGTGGTTGCCGCACACAGGCAAACAATAGGATGTGTTATTGCCAAAACATTTATGCATTCCAAGGCCATGAAAATAGGCTGAAGGCTACCACAACTGACACCACAGAGGAAGAAAAAAAAACAGAGCGTGAAAAAAGCTCCCCGTGCTTTGCCTGTTTCAGGTTCCTCTTACTGAAAACAATACAATAAAAGTGGAACTCCAATTTAAGACATCAGCTGTGTCTGGTTCTATGCGGTAAATGTGGATCAGAACTGTACTGCTTTTCTTTACACTGAACACTGGCCAGTCTGGTGAATATGCGACCTTATTTGTACTTGAATATTATGAATTAAACCATTACAGAGATCGATTAGCGTACTTTGGATCTTTGATCAGCAGCCTTGCGATGAAGTCTTTGGCCAGGGCGCTGGTGTTGCTGAAGAACTCCTCGTCGAACTCGTAGTTGACGGCGGAGACGTTGGCCAGAGTCTCCTGCTTGTTGTCCCCGAGGAAGGGGGAGGCGCCGCTCAAACTGAAGGGGGAGGACGGAAAAACAGAAAAGCGGCGGTTCAGCAGCGGGATGGAATACATTAGCATGTGGATAAACGGGATGGAATACATTAGCACGTGGATAAACGGGATGGAATACATTAGCACGTGGATAAACGGGATGGAATACATTAGCACGTGGATAAACGGGATGGAATACATTAGCACGTGGATAAACGGGATGGAATACATTAGCACGTGGATAAACGGGATGGAATACATTAGCACGTGGATAAACGGGATGCAAAGAATTAAGCCGGTGACATTCGGCCCCTGCGGAAATACAGAAGTACAGGATGTTGTATGCGCAGTCATGATGACAGAATCAACCGGCAGGACACGATCAAGAAGACAAAAGAACCAGGAGATCGGAAGTCAAAAGCAGCTTTAAAAAAAAAAAAAAAAAAAAAAAGCCAACTGGACTGCTGACAGATCTGTTGGCTGCGTTTCTCGTTTACTGTGCACAGGAACAAATCACTGTGATAAGCGTGTCCCCACTCAGAACCTCCTTATTAATTGCTTACTGCATGCTGTACTCATCATCATCCAGGACAACTCGACCAACGGAACATGATTTCAAATAGGAGAGGCCGATAACAGGAGCTCTGAGCAGATGCATCGCTTACGTCACACGGCAAAGCTGTGTCAATGTAAATGCCTTAAACAGGTCTGAAAAGGCTGATTCTGTTCAAAAAACAAGCTATACAACTGGCAACAACTATGCGGTCACATAGAAAAGAGTGAAGGATCATGGGACACGGACATAACATTTTGTACTGTCTGGGGGTTTAACAATCCTAGTCCTGACTACAATGCTTAGAAGAATGAAATCTTCACTCCCACGCTTGTCGGCAAGTGAGTCCTAAAATTAAGGACACCACAGGCAAAGTAACACTCGGCACACAGTGGTACAAACAGCACCCATTTCAGGCGCAGGCCTACACCCACCCCTAACTTAAAAGAAAAAATAAGATGACATGCCACTTCAGAATGCAGCTCTTTATTTTTTGCCTAAATGGAAAAAGGAGCTTGTTTTTCCAAGGCATTCGATTCTAGTACCATTGCACAACAGGTAATGACATTTCAAGAGAAGAGACTGCGCACGTTTTTCCAGCGGTCTTGCGTAAATATGCTTGCCCACATTTTGTTATTGCTACATCATAAGCCGTTCCAAACATTGCCGGCCAATGAACAATGAAGTTTTCCTGAGGCATAAATAAATTTGAAGCGAAAGCTCCTACAAAAAGCCAAAAGCAAAATAAACTGGCAATAATAATAAAAACATAAAATAAAACAAAATAAAATGATATAATAATAATAATAATAATAAAATGAAATAATAATAATAATAATAATAATAATAATTTGACAAATGAAGACTTGGTAGCTATAGTGACTGAGCTGGGAAACGGGAGGTTGTGATAACCATTCCCGATTCACGTCTATTTTTACCCAGCCTTGACAGGAACGTGGGAGGCCCGGGGCTGGAGACGATCGGATTGGGGGGGCGGGCGGGTTGGGGGTGGGGGGGGGATGCGTCGGAAGGAGAGGACCTCCTCTCCTCGTTTGCGGGAGAACTGCTAATCGCGTGACCAATCGCTGTGTCCGTACCGTGCAGGTGGGGAGGGGAAAAAGCCAAAGCCCGTCGGGTTTCGCAGGAACCCGCACGCGGAAGTCACGGGGACGGGGGCGGGGGGCACAGCGGCTGATGATTTGCATTTCAATTTGGGAGTAGGCGGATTTGTTTTTGTCAGGGCCGGAGCCTCCTTCCCAGCCGCTTATCTACTGAAGCAGAAAGGCGTCGTTTTCATTACAGACACGTTCACGCGGCGGTCAGAACCAGCTGGTCCCTCGCACAGGAGCATGGGAAAACAACCACGATCGCTCTGCAAAAGACTGCCACTAGCACCGACAAAGAGACACACACCAACTAATAACCGTTTCAGGTTCTGAGGGCTGCATTGTAATGACTCTTCGTAGATGGCACAATTATTTTTTTTTCCCCCGACTACCAGCCAAGCCAATGCACATCAACCTCAAAAAAGCAAATCATCACATCCATTATAATTCATTCAAAACAAATAGTCATTTGTCCACACTCTATTCAGTTCTTCTGTCCACGTTTGTCCAAAATTTCCCCTTGATTTATTGTAGTTGAATGCACCGAATATCAAACGTACTTCCCTTAATAAACAAAGGCTTGTAATTATGCATTTAGGTGCTACTCTAGGCATGGAAGAACCATGTTAGATGTATATGTGTATAGCATTAACCATACTGCATCAAATACACCAAACATTACTACATTACATCACATCACATCACAGGCATTTAGCAGACGCTCTTATCCAGAGCGACTTACACAACTTTTTACGTTACTATTGTAATGATAATGATCATACTCACAGTATGTATGTTATCACCCCGACACTCCTGGAATTGAAAAAGAGCAGCGTTTCAGAACAGATATGAAAAAAACGCAGATTATCTGATTCACATCTGGTTCGGCGAATTAAACAAGCTGCTCTCACCACATGTCAGCTTCCAGTCCGAGAGGTTCATAATTCACCACTTCTGGAGCTACAGAAACGATACAATAAAAAAAATATATTGAAACATGCGACAGATAACAGTCAAAATGCATAATGACATAGAAGCCACACATCAATCAATCTATTTGCACTGTATACACACATTTGTCCCTGAATATATGCCCTTAAAACCAACATTATGTTTTACAATTATTGACATAGACTAATGATAGACCGATGTCATCAACTTTGGTCAGCTGGCTGACGGGGGAAGTGGGAGGAGGGGGAAGTCAAAGATAGGCAGTCAATCGATAAATCTCTCTTTATGAACCTTTATGAACAGATACATAATGCTTTTATTCAGTGAATTCTTTTTCAGTTGCTGATATTTGGTGAGAGATGTGTTTGGGTCGCGTGAGAGCGTGAGACAGAGCCTAACAGCATGTCCCGCACAGCATAACCGCGAGAGCTGCCAACTCCGATGTCCGTTTATGAAACCTCATGTGAGATTGATCGTTTATGGAAACTCAGCACACAAATCTCCAAGTAATTCTAATTGGTTTTCCCAATCTTGGTGGTCCCCTGTTGTGGCCCCAGAAACCCCTGGGGGCCTGGCTGAAGCTGTCATTGTTTGCACTGTAATACCACCCCTGCCAAAACTGCCCCCCCGACTGCAACTGGCAACCGTTCTCCACATGCTGCAATTGGCTGTTGTTCTAAGACGCAAAAGATTAGGCGAAGGTCGGGTCAGGTCGGACCGCTCCGGACTGAACGGACCCGGCGCTGCCAGCATCCAGCTGGCAGCCCTTCAGGAGCGGGTCGGGGGGGGGGGGGGAGCTGCGGTGGGGACTGACCTACGAATTCCGGAGTCCCAAAGATGTTTTTGAAATCGTTGCCAAAGTCGATCTTGTGAGCCAGGCCAAAGTCGATGAGCTTAATTCGCGGGTGAGGAACCGTTCTGTTCAGCAACATGATGTTCTCCGGCTGGGAGGGAGGGAGGGAGGGAGAGAGGGAGCAAGTGTGAGAGAGAGATGAGAGGGAGAGAAATGTGTGTGTGTGTGTGTGTGTGAAAGAGAGAGAGAGCGTGAGATAATGTGTGCATGCGTGTGTGAGAGTGTGTGTGAGAGAGAGAGGGAGGGAGAGTGAGAGAGATGAGAGGGAGAGAGAGTGTGTGTGTGTGTGTATATGTGAGAGGGAGAGAGAGGATGTGTGTGTGTGTGTGTGTGTGTGTTTGTGTGTGAGAAAGAGAGAGAGAGCGCAAGAGAATGTGTGCATGTGTGTGTGTGTAAGCGTGTGAGAGAGAGAGAAAGAGAGAGGGAGGGAGAGAGGGAGCCAGAGAGAGCGAGGCAGAGAGACAGTGAGACAGAGAGAGAGAGATACAGAGAGAGAGAGAGAGACAGGAAGAATTGTTGTTGAGAACAGAGATAGGAAAGAGCCATCACAGATGGAAATCACATGCAAACCAAGAAGTCATTGCTGGAAAGTGGAACCCTGTCCAAGCCCTTCCATAACATAATCCAGGACTGAATTCCCATGGTAACAATCCTGGCTTCATAGTGCTGCTGTGTGCTAACAGACCGCAGAGCTGTTTTAGTTAAGCCTCACAAAGAAAATTGATACCATGATGATTATTTTATAATGACTCATGCAGACAGCAGACACCTTTATCCAAGGCACTTAACAGCTTGCTTGTTACATGCAATCCTTTCAATAAAGCTGGATATTAACTGGCACAATTTAACTTAAGCACCTTGCTTAATACCACAATGGTAAAGCCCCACCTGTGAATTCAACCAGACTTTGGGTTGCTAGCCTAGCTCCGTTAGCACTAATGACAAAAGTCATTTCAAGAGCATCGGTTAATAAATATCTAGACTGAGATGTACATGTACATTTTTTCTGCCTGCAGTAGAACAGTTGGAAAGCCTACCCTTTCAAAATGGCTACATCTCTGTTTGTTTATTCAGCTCTCTACTTGTCACTCTGCCGTACTTCCTGCTGTCTAGCGCTAAAGCTACAGATGAAAGGCAAATGGGTCAGAGATGAACAAAGTACACTTGTCATGCGTATACTGAGCAGAGAAGAGTTAATGAGAAAGACAAGAGGATAATAACGCAGTGTGGAAGTGTGTCGAGTATCACGCGGCTAGTTAGCATTCGGCCGTTTGGCTCCATGGCCGCAGACAGGGGGGCCGCGGGGTCGCAGTTTCAGACGGGGCGGTGAAACGGGCGGCTTTGAGCGGGTCGTCAGCTCGCCGTGCCCTGCCCCCGTGGGGCGTACCTTCAGGTCGAAGTGGGCGATCCGCTTAGAGTGCAGGTAGAAGACGCCGTCCAGGATCTGCTTGAGAAATTCGGTGGCCTCCTCCTCGGTCAGGGACTCTTTCTCCGCCAGGAAGTCGAAAAGCTCTCCCCCCGCGACTCTGAATGGAGAAAGGTGGGGGTGTGGGGATCGGGGGTGTTAAGACGCTCGTATCAGACATAGACGTTAAGGAGATCAGGCCCGTTGGGTCTAGGCTCGCTGAATACATGCGACTTAATCCGACGTTTGTGAAAGATCAAGGCACCGAAACATTTCTCTGGTTATGCGAATGCCTTCAGAATTTATCCTCTTAAACACAGGAGACATGCAGAAAGCATGCAGCTGCATGCATGATGTCCCTGTGCAACAAAGCCGGAGACTACAACTCCAGAGACTACAACTCCCAGCAACGGTTGTGATCATCGTTCCCTCCAACAACATCTACCTGACAACCTGCAACAATAGCTTACTGTTCTGCACTTGAAGTAAACCCTTAATTTACAAATCACAGCTTTCATGGCTGTCAAGCTTTTTTTCTCTCTTTTTTTTTTTTTGCACACAAAAAGACGAGACATTTAATTGAATATTCAAGACAGCAATTTGAATTCGGATTTTCGGGATTTTCAATCTTTGGTGATGGTTATAATTATGGTTCTGTGCATGCGTGTGTCAGATGTGGCATGATCCAGGCCTGTTTTTGTTTAACGAGGTGGTGGGGTGGGGGTGGGGTGGGGGGAGGGGGGTGTATAGTGGAACAGCTGCAGAGCTGTGACAAGATAATACTGCTTGATAACAGAGCCTTGAGAGTGACTGGCCATAACAAACAAGACCCCAGCTGAAAAAACAACCGCTAACGCTGAGGTTTCCCTACCCACCTGCCACAATCTAACCAGTCAAACGCACACAAAGCTTTGGTTCAGAAATCTCTGTCAGGTTTACTAAAAGCCCAGCATTGTACCACGCCAGTCCTACGAAAACCTCTTTTGTAAGTGCATTTTATATTCGAAAAACCCTTTTATAAACAACCTTTCATCCCCAGTGTAATTCCTCCCTGATTTTTATTGCCCAGTCGTTGTTGTAGGCCTTTAGGAAATTATAAAGCCATCCCAACACCAGAAAATCCTCCATCAATTCAGGAAGGCTCACAATAGCGCACGCACCTTGTAAACACACCCAGCCGGCTGGCTCTTAACACATTGCCAAATTCAACACGCTAGTGACTAAATACAATTTAGCAAAGATGAGTCGAGGAGCAATCTGAGGAGCCTTCTTTCAGTTAGAAAGGTCAAAGGTCACTGGCTTTCTCAAGCCACCACTGAGTAGGTTTCAGAGTAAACAGCGCTCCATTGGGCTAACGCAGTATAAATATGTGACCGATGCACAAATATTGACCGCGTTCGGGGCGGGGCTTCCAACAGCATGCGGTCCGAGACGGTGACGCCATTCCGGCGCTTCTTCCGGCACGTCGTCAAAGCAGCCGAAGCGCGTCAATCGCTCCTGTCTGTCGGGCGGAGCGAAACGAAGCGAAAGGCGGAGCGTGATTCCAGAGAAGCGCGGGCGAAGTGGCGTGCCTGTGTGTGATCGCTGCACCAGGCTCAACCGGTCTGGCCAGCGGGGAGAGAACCGGCCCGGCGGGTTTTTCCCTCACACAGTTAAAGCGCTTCTGCCCCGACCCGCGGGGGAAGCCAGCTGATTGATTTGTGTATTGACGCGACGGCTCAGGTGAGCTGGGGTAAGACTAACAAGCAACAGATAAATGAATAACCAAATGAGTAACTAGCACGAATATGCCCTTTTACAAAGGCTAAAACTGCACTGTTTATTCTTTCTTTATCAAGTGAAAATGTGGTGCTTGGAGGACAACTGAAAGTGTGCAAAATTAGCTTGTTTCCTTGGATTCTGAAGTTTTTCTCATTTCCAGCCAAAATGAAACCGATAATAAAACAATAATACAAATATAGGTAGTGCTGGAAATATTAACTGTAATTGAAATGTAGTCCTTAGCTGTATGTTTTCAAATACAGATGCCGAAGATATCTATACAGGATTAACCCTTTAAGGTGTACCATCGCAAATATGTGATTAAAATGTTCTTAACTGAACATTCAAATGCTGATGTCACAATCACTGCTGGCAACTGAAAGCAATGGAGTTCTAGAACACTGAAGAAGATGGAGATATCAGGTGGCACTCACAGTTCCAGTATGAGGATGACGTCGGTCTTGTTTTCGAACACGTTGTGCAGCGTGATGACGTTGGGGTGCTGGATCTCCTTGAGGATGCTGACCTCCCTCTCGATGTCCTCCTTGGTCACCCCGCGTCGGCTGGACTTGCTTCGCCGCTTCTTGATGAATTTGGCGGCGTACTCCACGCCCGTGTTCTTCTCCCGGCATTTTTTGACCACGGCGAACTGCCCACTGAGGAGGGGGGGGGGGTGCAATCGTATAGTCAGGGTGGAAATTACAAACAAAACCACATCAAGGCTACGGTCGCATTGTTTTTCTAAAGCGCTGCCGTTTATTCATGCATGCGGGAGTTAAACCATAACATGGAACCCGCATCTAAAGCAACTTAAAGCACAGCCCGTAAACAGCTCTCTCTTTACAGCAGGGCTGCCCAACCCTGTTCCTGGGGATCTACCGTCCTCCAGGCTTTCATTGCAACCCTAAATTTGGCACACCTGATTCTGCTAATAAGCAGCTCAATGAAATCAATAGCTACTGAAGGTGGTGTGCTTTGTTAGGTTTAGAGTGAAAACCTAGAGGACGGTAGATCTCCAGGAACAGGATTGGGCAGCCCGGCTCTACAGTGTTCCAATTCTAGAATAATATTGATTTCAGGGAATTTATTTGATTGGACATATCAATCACTTACCAGCTATGTGGTCTTTACATATTTGAAAGACAAACTATATATTTCATTGAGGAAACCCAACGGGCCCCTGTAAGTGAAATGTATATTTTTGTAAAAACAGGTGTGTTTTGCCTCAGTTCTGGAAGAACTGCGAGCTCTGCTACAGTGCAACTCCTTAGCAGAGACACAGGAAGCCAGTATTTGGATTTCTAACCATGTGATTAACAGCAGTCCTCAATTCCCTCTGACACATCGCGGCTCTGGCTCTCGTGAGTCACGACTCGCGGGCTGAACCGGGTCCAAGTTGTGAATGCGGCTTTGCCCACGATCAGGCGGACGGCGAAAAACCCGCCGCGAACGCTCCAGCCGTCCGCGGCGCACTCTCGGAGTGAGTCAGACGAGCGTCGCGTTCGGCGGGGAGAGAGCTTTAACCGCGGCTCACGCTGGCGGGGAACGCATGAGGCCTCCCACATGTTGTCGTTTCTCCAGGACTCTGGTTTAGCGCTGGGCTAGCCCGCTAACTCCGCCGTGCCGCGCGGTCAAAGCCCTCGTCACACAAAGACAGCGGCAGGAAAGGCCCAAGTGGCCCTTGTAACTGTGGAAGCTACAGTCGCCGGTATAAAAAAAGAGCTATGCTAATAAACGCAGTGAGAAGAAAGTCATCCTTTTTCATTATGGGAGGCTTCAGAGACGCGAGTCTGTCGACTTCGCGGCCTGTGGAACCGCGTCTGCCCGCGACACTTCAGAGAGCGGTTAGCAAACTGCTAGATCTGCGAACTGTTATGAGCAACTGCAGAGTAATGGAAACTTCAGTCACGAGATCAAGAAAGAAAACAGGAAAACAGGCTAGATAGCCCATGCATTCAAGCATATGATCATGCAGGGCGTTGGGCCGGTGCATCCAGCTACATTACGTTACATTTAAATTTAGGTGCATAAGTACATGAGTGTTGATGAGAACAGGGCACTCAGGCCAACTTGGCTTGTCATTTTGTTTTTTTTGCAATAGGAGTATTTAGTAGATGCTTTGATCCAGAGTGACTTCAGTAAGTGCACACATAAAGGTTTATGCAATCATCAGAGACGATGCCAAGCCATCAGTGTCACAACCAATAGTAGTAGTCATCAACAAATAACAATACGTGCCATAACTATAACAAAATCATAAGTGCCATATTTCTCAGCGCTGCATTGTACCCTACAGTCCAGAACTGAATCCTGACCATGCCAGTTACGACTGGCTGAAAGCAGCACACGACTGTGCACGTTTACCAGAGGAAGGTGGGTTTCAACTGGCAAGCCATTCTCTGCACAATTGAAAAGAAGCATTAACTCGGCTACTTACAGGGTACTTGTATTACGCCTAGTCTAACCCCAGTTTAAAATGTTGGTACTAGCCTACAGGGCAGTTCCACCATTCCACCAAGCTATCCCCTCCCTCTATAGACAGTCATGCTTGTCAGTACTGGTCCCCCAGTAGTGGAACAGACTTCCTATGGTACCCAGGACAGAAAAACTGTTGTCCATCTTCAGATGCAGACTGAGGACCCCCCCTCTTCAGACTGCGTCCTGGTTTCCCTCACACCCCATGCATTATAGCGTTCTTTACAGTTTCATGTTTTTCTGGGTTTTTGATGGATGTAATATGCCTTGTATACAGGGTTTGCATTTTGGTTTGCTAAGAATACTTAATTAGCATTTTTCCTTCAGTGCTGTTACATATACTTGCCGGGTTGGGAACGTTCTTAGCCTGGTCTGGCAGGATGACTCACAAATCAGGTGAGTGATGCACTTACATGCATCAGCAATGCACTTATGTTCTCCTACACTCTAAAGTCAGTGGCCAATATAATGGAACGAAATGTAATGCCTTTGACTGCGTTTACAATTCGACAGCAGTTGCTGCCGTGTTGCCAGGCTTGTTACCGCCCACGGCCATGCGAGCAGCGCAGAAAAGTACGGAGGGAAAGAATCGCAATCCGCAAACTCCTCTGAAGTGCTAGTTAAATATCAGCATATTTTTGTGGGGCGGCACAAGGGGGGTGGGGGGTGGGGGGGGTGGGGGGGCTTTGAGTCTAATTGTGACTGACAAACGGAAAGAAAAGGACGCTGATAGAAAGTTGAGCTGAGGACAAGGGCTTCCAGGCTGTCTGAGGATGTCACACAAAAGGCCGTATACAACGGCAGGAAGCAGGGCGTGTTTTCTCATGCTAATTCCAGCTATAGGCCCGAGAGTTTGCTCTGCCATTACCGGAGCTGACCGCGCTGATAAGGCCTCCTCGTTTGCATTTTATCTCCCGTCCGAGGGCCCTGCGAAAAAGCCCTCTCTGTGACACACGGTCCTGAAGCCGGGCCGGGTCTGTCCGATCGAAGCGGCAAGGTTCTATGGGACGGAGGGACCCCCGCCCCCCTGGAAACGTCAGCCATTAAAAACAGAGCGGGGGGGGGGGGGACAGCTGCAGCTGGCGCACACCTACTTATTCACTGACCAGATTCACACCAGCCGTGTTCCTAGTCGGACTTGACACTCCCCTTGGAGCCCCGAAGAGCTCTGTAATTTGAGCCATATGTCATCCCGCCATCTTCAAAAGGGAAGAAACGGATCAAGCCTCCTGACAGCGTTTAAAAACTGGCACCAGTAACCGGTGAGGCAGGAGCAATGCAGCAGCGTAGCAGCGCGTGTCTATTAGCACACTCATAACCAAGAGCGGAGCGGGAGTCCTCTTCTCTGCTAGTTTCCATGACAGTATCGAGTGGGATCTTTATTCCCTCCCCCACCCCCACCCCCCCCCCATGCCCCCCTCCCCTCACCTCCCCCCACAACCCCCCTTCCGCCTCCCTGGCCGCCATCCTCACAGCAAGCCCCCATGGGGAGCCATAGTCCAGCAGGGGATGCAAATGACATCACATTCAAGCCAGCCGCCCGGCTCACAAAGGAGCTGACTTGTCTCTCCACATGTAAATTCGGGCCGCCGGAGCGGCTGAGGGAGCGGAGGGGCTGTTCGCCGCCCGGGTTCGCCGTCTGCATGCTAAGCGGGCGCTGCCAGTGCGCGTATCAAGACGTCAGGGTGGCAGCGTCCCTTTTGCGCCACCCGAGTCTCGAACGCCACGGTGATGGAGTGCCCCAATAATCGCTCCGGCAATTTAATTGCCGGGCTAACGGCAGCCCTACTAAATCTGGCATTGTGGGAGTTTTCTGCCAGCCAAAATAGAGCCGTAGCGGCTTCGCGACCAGACGGGTTACGCCCGGTGTTATAATTCTTAAGAAACTAGGCCTACTTTCCTTTCAAAGACAGCTGAAAAGATCACTGACCTGTTCTAACGGGAACCCCTTGCCAGAGAATGCATTTGGTTATATACAGTACGTGTTAATAAATTACCCTTCCTAAACACTGGACACTGAACTTGGTCCGGGCTTGGTGCACTGCACCAAGTCATTTCTCAAATCATTATCCACGTTTCCCTGAAAAACATATCAATTGAACCTCTAATTAGATATGAATGCTAACTCACATGCTGCTCACCCTGATTGTTCGGGCCAAATGCGCATTCTAGAAGGCCTTCAGGCTGCTAATTCGCAGAGGGAAGCCCGCTTCTCCCCCCAGTCAGAACAATCCTTCGGTTGTTGTGACCCAGCAACTCGAGAGAACTGAACTCCGATACCTTTCTAAGATGCCTTTCTTGGGTGCAGACTGAGCCTGCAGGTATGAGGGGGGCAGAATGCAGTTTGCTGCAAAAGGAAAAGACAACCTCGAAAGTGAAGATAAATGTGCACGTTTTCTTTGTTTTTGCATCTTTTCTCAGAAAAGCTGTTAGAATTTTGCCACCAGCCATGACTCTTAAAGATGGACACTTGCCATTTCCACAGCCACTCTGCATTTCAAACTGCAGTCGCAATTGAAATGTCACTGCAGCCGGTTAAGGCGATGGGCAGATTTGATATTAAATGTCAAATCTGTGCAAAACCGCAATGCTACACAGGCTTTAGCCACATGCAAGGTCGCCAGATGCCTGGAATATCTGATTTCCAAATGATTTGTCTGGTCTTCAGTATTTGTAACCCTCCCTATCCTCCAGGTCTATGATCAGTACCGACAGCCAATCGATCAACAAACCCAAACTTTGCCTATGTGTTTTGACAAATTCTAAATCCACCAACCCTAGCCGTATGACTATTTAAAAGACTTAACATTAGCGTACCAGAGAACACATTTCCACTGGCTCTCTCAGCAGGGAGAAAAACGGGCTCCTGGAGGTTGAAGAAATTCACCGCAGGTGACAGAGACAGAAGGCAGCGGGGTGAAGAGGTTAATGACGCCATTACCATCGCGGCGAGCGCCAGGCGGTATGCGGCCTCCCACACGGGGCATGGCTAACATCCCTGCCGCCTCTGCTATTTCACAAGCTCAGCAGCCAGCCGTTGAGAAATAAGTGGGGGGGGGGGGGGGAGGAAGCCCCACCCCGTACGGCCACGTAGCCAGACAGAAGTGCGTGGCAACAACATGGCCGCCGTTCAACTCGGTGGAGGGGTGAAGGGAGGCCCCTAGAAGCCGACACCAGTGAGACCTGCGTCAACCCAAACACGCCCTATCTGAGAGAAGTCAGACTGCTAAGTTGAGCTCAACCCCCCTGCCAGGGCAGCATTTATTATAATTAAATCGACAGGCTCGCAGGCACGCACGAAACGCGGCAGCACTGAGCAAAAACGCTCTCACTCTAATTACTCCTACGGGATCCTTCAGGAAAACTACAAATGCTCGAACGTTGGGAAACACTCTTGAATAAACAAAGAGGAAGGGGAGGGGGAGGAGGAGGTGGGTTATCCACCCAAAATTATTCATGACTTCATGAGCACATATTATCAAAAACATGTGCTGGGGTTCACGCAGATGACAAACAGGAGGCTGGGTGGACCACTTCCCCAAAAAACTTTTCAGTTTGTTTTACTTCAATTATTTTTTAATTTACGATCACAAGCCTGCGGGGCCTCTCTTGCAGTTTTATTTATTAGGGACTTCAGCTTCCACTCGCTTGTTTGAGAGTGGCCAGGAACCGGGTGGCAAAAGAACCATGTGAACAACCGGTCCCCATTCCTCGTTGTTTTCTTTGTAGCCATCATCGTCCTGCTTGAGAGGTCCTCGCTCACAAAGAAGTACAACGCGGATTTGCATGACACAACGAGAAGTGGGTGGGAGGGTTTATCTGAGAGAGCGCACTCGGGGATTGTGTACGCTTCGATTCCACGCCAAAGAAGCCAAAGTTTTTATGGTTTTATGGCACCCGCCACTTGGGGGGTATCGTTCCAGATGCGCGAGCACGCTTTGAGACCTACCGATAACGGCGCCTACCGATTCTCACGCCGTTCGGGCTGCACGTCTGGTCTTCATTCGTTAAAAAACAGAGGCCCTTAATTGCTGGCTGGAGATAAGGGGTTGCCTGGCTTCTTAAAACTCTTTGGCGTTTGGTGGAAGAGGGCTTCTCAATTTCTGTCCTGGGAACACGAATACCCCTTTGCCTTCCCGTCCTCAAGTGGGACTCGTGAACAAACAATACGGTTCGCAACCAATTAGGTTCTCGATCGCACGCATGAATCGTTTCCTGTCTGGGACCAGTCGAGGCATAGAAGGACCACGGCTCTTAAAGAGCTGTGGTGGAAACCAAAGAACACGAAATTTGCACTTGCCAGTCAAAGCTTGACGACTCCAGCCGGTTTCGGTTCTGTGTGAAATTTCAGATGTAAGCGGAGCCGACTCAACGAGACAAAGTCGAGCGGCAAAATGGTCTGTGAGCCAAGTCTATATTCAATCCGTGCGTATCGTCGCAAGAGTAGGGGGGAGGGGGGGGGGGAGGGGGGGTGCACAGGCGTTCCCTTTGAAAGCAGCCCCCTCCCCTCTGGCTTTTGTGGCCTTTTACAGTCTCCATGGGGGGTATTTTTCCCCAGACAAAACCCAGCAGGGTAAAACCAAAGGTAAGAGCAGGTTTTCCCAACAAACACTGGAATCGCAGCCGATTTCAGCCTTCGCCGCTTAGTAAGAAATGAAAAAGAACAAGAACAGCAGATAAGCTCATGCACGGCCCTGGCACATGAAGGATGGTGGGGTGGGGGGGGGGGGGGGAGGGGTGTCACTGTGAGACACAGGGGGGCAGGGGGGACTGCTAGCAGTACGAGAGGCAGTTTCACCATCAATATTCTGTGCCGGTAGCTCACTGCATCGCTAAATGATTATAGCTGAGAGCTCTAGCAGGCCGGGGGTACTTAGGATACTCATCAGTGGGTCGATACGAGCAGGCAGACGAAGCTCCGTACTCTGAACGGTTCGGAATGCGTGGCTTTTATTGGGAGATTACGTCCTGGGCACCCTGGCTTGTCGCCTTGAAGAGGAGTGGCCGCGAGTCTCTCTCTCTCTCACAGACAAAAAGATCACCACTGTCATTGCTGAATTTCTGTTGGCGGGGGGAAGCACTACAGAATATAAACCCAAACGATGGAGTAATCTACTAGAAATGCAGTAGAGAGGGAGGTGAATCTCACAATGCGTCAGGCCTTGCTCATAGTTCCCCTGTTGAACCAGAGATGTGTGGGGAACAGCATGCTCAACTGGAAAAATCTTTGGCCCATTCTTTTGCAGTGGGCATTTACAGTGTCAGTGCTGAAGGTACCCAGAACCTCTGCTCCCTTTATGAATAATGAAAGCAGTTGAATCACAGGTTACATGACTACCCAATATAGATGCCAAACCCAAACCTTCCGAAGAAAGGTCCTACTCATTAGAAAGATGCATTACTGCAGAAACGCATCACTACGATGAAATCTGCATGACTCACACCCATGAGCATTTACTCAAAATACTGATTAACTGATACTATTAGCTAGGCTGTTTCATGGCCCTATGGTAACAGATAAAACCAGTTATGCTGCTTAAACCAAAATACGTAGTGAAAAAGGGCCAAAAAAAAAAAAAAAAACACGCCTTTTGCTTTAAATTTTCCCTTAAGGACCTGCTGTGCAAAGACTGTGTGTTTCCTGTACAAACAGCTGAGAGCCGATGACTCATCACTCCGAAAGCTCTGCTCAGAGAGACACCTGTTCAGAAACCCACTTTTGGAGCCTGTCGCTCGGACGGGATGCCAGAGGGAAGTTTTACAGGGACCATCACCACCGCCCCCGCGCCCCTCCCCCACCCCCAAATCCGAGGCAGGGGTACCCGAGGAAAGGGGAGCATCTGGCTTGAAGGAAACAGCCATCCTCCTAATCTTTGACCTTAATCCGCCCATAATCCACGTAAAAGTATGACCTATGAAAAGCGCCACGTAATGCAGCCTTAAATGTCAGAAGTGTCATGGTTGTGACGGTCCTCCTGCAGAAATAATAAAACCTGGCATCGGTCTACAGTGAAACTGGAACCTGGGATATCACAGAGGCCAAGGCCCTTCCGTTATACAGGAGAATACTATCAGCAGGCTTCATCCAGATCTTCTTCACAGATATGAATACTGAATGTTCTGGAAACTGGTCTGCCGTTAATTCTATTTCTATGTTCCCTTGTTCCTGAGAAATTGTTTTCCGGAAAGCAGACGCGGGGCTGTTTTCAAATCTGATGTTCTCTACCAAAGCCTGCAGACTCAGCTCCTCTCGAGGAGTTTCAATTTTGCTCTGCTTGTTCCGTTCATTCAAGTGAATAATTGGAAGAAAAAAATAAACGCAAATCGGAGAAAACCCTTTTCTCTTCTTTCTTTAAAATCTGTAAGCTATTTCAAACCATAGGGACACACCTCAATCCAGCCTGTAATGCTGAAGATTAGTGACAGTTTGCAGACTCTTAACACAATATTTGGCTGTACTTTACATCTGAGGGTAAAAAGGTAATAACAGGTAAAATTAGTCATAATTATAATATCAAGTTTCAATACCCAAATTACCCCAGTGTCCCTCCCCCCAGATTTGTGTAGATTGTTAGAAAGAAAGAAAAAAAAGAGAATCAACTGAAATTAAAGTGGTTCCGATCTGATGCAACACATTTGGGGAAGAACATCCATGATGCCCACACAGCAAATTGCAATCCAGAATGAACGCTAGTTTTGAAATCCTTCTAATTTATCACTCTGACTGACAGTCACATGTTGTGTGTTTTTATTTGCATTCACAGTCCTTAAACTGAAGCCTATTAAAAACAAGAGCATAAAACCCTTGGACTGACCATTGCTTCAGCCCCGACCCTTAAGTAAAGGCAATCTCCACAGAGGCAGGCTCAGAGACTAAATGTTATCAACCCCAAAAGGCAAAGGATTGCTCGTTCTAAAAAGTGACCAGAAAACCAGTTCTGCTACTGGGCCCCAAGGGCTTGTTCTGAGGTCGCTCTGATGTCACGGCAACAAAGAGGAACAAAGACCTGAATGGAACTTCCTGAGACACTGACAGCACACTGACCAGACACGGAACACGGAACACTGACCTGCGTGTTCTCGGCCTGGGAACGGGACCACACCACATTTTACCGTTTAGCTGAAGGTTTTATCCACAGTCACTCAGGTCACATTTTTACATATTGTCCAATTAAACAGCTGTAAGCTTTACTGAAGCCAATTCAGGTGAAAGTACCTTGAGCAAGGGTACAATAGCAGTATCCTGGCCAGGAATCAAATGCAACCTTTGAGTCACAAGTCCAGTTCTCTGACCTTTGTGCTACTCTGCTACCCTACATACGAAGTCAGACGCCAGGGGTGTGGAAATTAATAATATGAAACGCAGTTGGAACGACATGTTGATTCAATACAAGCTGAAATCATAATCTAGCCTCAAGTGACCTTTACCCCACCTGCCCATAATCTCTACAAACAATAACAATAATTTAACTTGTGTGTCGATATTCACCCAGCTGGCTTGTTAAGAGTCACAGTGCTCAATACTTTCCAGCCAAGCCTGAAATAATTGCATTTTATTTTCCCCGTTTTAGATATATTCTGGAATGTGGTCAATACGCAATCCAGCCTGGTCTAATTAATTTAAAAATGAATTAATAAAATCCCCTACAGTCTCCCTTCAAGCCCAGGCAAATGATGGTATACATTTCAGAAGTCTCTGGAGCCACTGATAGTAAACAGGCTGCGTAATCTGGTCGACTGCATTACGACCCCTATGAGCTTTGTGATAAAGCTGCTTTTGTGCGAATCTTTGATTGGCGCATTTACTATCCCAATGGGTGCTGGGGGTGGTTAACCACAGTGCCATATTGATTTATGCATGTGTGAATGTGTGTGTATGTGTGCGTGTGCGTGCGAGTATCTGTGTGTGTGCATGCGTGCGTGTGCGTGTCTGTGTGTACAACAAAGACGTATTTATTTGAAGTGTCCATGTGTTAAGTGCACTCCGTATTTTAATCTCTTCATCTCCGTACAATAAGTCAGAGGCCTGAACAGATTTAAAGATTTAAAGTATGTTAAACGAATCTGTTTATTGTGCTGTACAAATACATACACCCAACCGAATATCATGCACGCGCACACAAATGCACGCACACCAGCACAAGCAAAAGGTGCACATAAGCTCCTCCAACACACAAACTTGAGTTCCAGCTCCCAAACACCGGTTCACTGCTCACAGCTACAGATGATATTTTCGGGGGCGGTACCAGTCAAAACTGACACAGCGATAAAAGGCTTCTTAGGGACGAACCCCATCGGGTCTCTGCTGCAACGTCTCCAGTTTCGCTTTTTTTTTTTTTAAATACCGACCAACCGAAATGAAGAGGCTGGCGTCCGCTTAGCCGAGCCTTGATTATAAATCACAAACTCAGACCTCCGCCGCTGTGGTTGCATATTAATCGTGACGGCTTGCAGAGAAGAACCCACGAGTGGAATAATAAATAATCTCGTGCGCCTTGAAGACGGCGAGTAGACCAGCTGTATAGCGGCACTCAAACAGCGGTCACGGAGGTAACCGCAACAACACCGATCCGAGCGTGAACACCTGGAAATTACCGCGATTAAGACGTGGAAATTGAAGTGCAAAATGTGACTGCGGAGCAGTTCACCACGTGTTTTTCCACACAAACAGCCGTGAGCACTTTGGGGGCAGTGAGGAGCACAGAAATGGCTCATCTTCTTGGGCAAAAAAAGAAGGATGGACTTTGGCTTAAAGGACTGTAACGATTCCCTTTGGCCTGAGAGACAGAGCCAAACCCGTTCACTCCAAGCACCTCCGAACCTCACACCATTTATTAAAGATGACACTGTTGTGTGTGAGCGTGCGTGGGAGTGTGTATGTGTGTGTGTGTGTGTGTGTGTGTGCATGAGCATGTGTGTGAGTGATAGGAAGGCTGATCAAAGGCTAGCCAATGCCATGTTAAAATCAATACACTCATCCTGTGCAATACAGTGTGTTTACCACTGTGCATGGTGCAGTCCCCTTCACTCTCTCCCTGTGTGGATGGCAGCCATACCACAGAACCTTCCCATATCCACGGTTCCAAGCCATTTACAGAGATGCACTTTCCATCAGACACAAATCAAACAGCTACTCTGAGACGTGTCCATTATTCGTCTTAAAATAAAAAAATCAATGCACAGTAAAAGTCTGATAGCCCAGCTACTAATAAAGCTGGTTCAAAAACCCACGCGATAAAACCATAATGATATGTTGGTTAAATAAACAAATAAATAGTACTTCATTAGTCCTGGTTTTTATGTACAAGGGTTTCACACAACACAGACTCTAATTTCCACTTTGCATGGGTTATAAAACCACATTAATCCCCAACATTAATGGCCAGAGTCAGTGCTCTACTTCCTACCATCCACCAACGCATTCAGAAGAGCATGCACTAATCACGGTAAATTTACCCTGGTGAACGCATTCAGAAGAGCGCGGACTAATCACGGGAAATTTGCCCTGGTGAACACATTCAAAAGAGCAGGGACTAATCACGCTACATTTACCAAGACCGAATCTCAGTTGGGTTTCCAATTGCACTACGTAAGGAACTGCAGCATTAGAAAACAGTTTATATAAAATAAGAAAAAACTTTGTGTAATAAGGGAGATGAAATGTCCAAATATTAATTATCTTTGGCTAACTGATCAAAGCAGGAAGAGGAGGCCTTGAACTCAAAGGCTGTTGCACCACAGATGTTGGTAAATCACATTTAATTCAGGTCGGAGGAGGGCTGACTGCTTCAAAGGCATAAACTTTCCCCCCAGATTCAAAGGAGGTAACCAAATGAGAATCATCTATTTTTGATGAATGAATTTTTTTTAACCTTTATTTAACCAGGGTAGTCACATCGAGATTGACATCTCTTTCGCAGATGAGTCCTACATGTCTTTGAGCTTGGGAAACCAGACTACCCAGAGAAAATGCACACAAACAAGGGGAGAACATGCTAACTCTATGCAGGAAGGAACAGGCTGGCTGGAACTCCAAGCCAGAACCACCTCCTTGTGAGAAGTGCTTATTTAAAAGCATCATCAATTGAGACTGTATGTCCAAATCTGTAACCTCACAGTGCAAACATACTTCCCGCTAGTGACAGATTAATCATAAAAAATAAAAACAATAGCTATGTACATTTTAAAAAGGCACTAACCTTGTACCTGCACATGTAAAACATCTTGTTGGTGCATGTTTTTATATGTAATATGGTTTGGCTAATGTGCACCAAACATTTTACAAAAAATCTGGCCCCCAAGAAGTATTATCTGAAAAACTAGCTTACATTGACTGCAGCCTGATGGCGTATGTGACACCCTGCCGACAGACTGCATGGGACTTTATTTCACAGGAATAAGCCTTTCCTGAAAGCACAGCTCTCTGTAGCTGCAGGGAGGTGGGATGCCTGAACAGTCTAGTCCAGGGGTCAGAAAGTAAAAGACCTGCCATGGGTTTCTTCCACCCATGAACTCAGCAAGCTGATTTCACTAATTAGTTCTATCTCCTGGCTGAATAACTGCGCTAATGTGCAAAACTGAGGCGAATGGAACAAAATACTGGGGCGGACTTTTACTTCCTGAACCTGGATTTAAAAAGCCACAACTGCGGTCGTAAAAGCAGTTCTGCAGTTTGGCACAATGGAGCAAAACCTCTCAATAAACTGAACCGGCTGAACCTGATAGGACCACACTTAGAAAAAATACAGTGATATAAAAATGATGGATTTGATGCTTTACCACTCCTCAGATGAGACCGGAAGATAGGGGCTCTGTAAATTACTGTACGTACAAATTTCATCATTCAGACAGTGAGGTGCTTCACAATGACACAAGAAATGCCCCTTCGTCAAATAAACCCAAGAAAAGAATTTGGCTGAATATCCCAAGCATTTATAAATCTGCCTCGTAAGGGTTATTTATTTATTTATATATTTTTTTTTTTTACTACACATAATAGGTGCAGTTAATTCCACAGTACATTCGCTTCAATTTAGAGGACCAGCAGATATTCTTACTAATATACTCAGCGTATCTCGTTGTACAGTTAACTCGAAGGTCACGGTGTAAGTACACCTGGCCCTTAT